>NC_086446.1:754942431-755242431 GCF_028390025.1 Pseudophryne corroboree | reverse complement strand
GACACTATCGTATGGTAAACTGTGAATAAAATTGCACTACTGTGAGGCATAATTTGAATTGGGGGTACTATTGCGTGGCCATGCCCCTTGCCAGCAAAAACACATACCTTTTTGGGCTGTGCGCCGAATTTGCACACTGTTCTTATTTAAATTACAGGGGGTAGAAAAAAAAAAAAAGGACTGCCATGGGTGGGGGGTGATGGTGCTGGGAAAGGGGTGCAGGGTCAGAGGCGGAACTAGCGGTGGTGCTAGGGGGCACCAGCCAAATTCTTGCCTAGGGCATCATATTGGTTAGGGCCGGCTCTGGTTCTACTGAAGCTCCGCACCATGCAGATACTGAGTGTGCTACAGAAGCTCTGCTCCATGCAGATACTGAGTGTGCTACTGAAGCTCCGCACCATGCAGATACTGAGTGTGCTACAGAAACTCCGCTCCATGCAGATACTGAGTGTGCTACAGAAGCTCTGCTCCATGCAGATACTGAGTGTGCTACTGAAGCTCCGCTCCATGCAGATTCTATGTGTATGTTACTGAAGCTCAGCTCCATGCAGATACTGAGGGGTATATTTACTAACATTCGAAATTTTCGGAAAAAGATCAAAGTTCAATCACGAATGACATCGAAAGTGTAAAACTGCAACTTTTTGAATTTATTACGCCTAATTTACTAAGCTGTCGTATTCGGATTTTTCATTTGTTCCGATGTCGGTCATTCGTGTTTTTTTCCCGTTTTTTACGGCAGTGATTAGCAAAACACTGCCGACTTTATCACAATGAATCTCGGCCAGATCTGTGTGATCCGTGCTGGGGTTCATTTTTTTTTTTTTTTAAATAAACACTGTAAAACGGAGAAAAAAAATGCGTGGGGTCCCCCCTCCTAAGCATAACCAGCCTCGGGCTCTTTAAGCCGACCCTGGTTGCAGAAATATGGGGGGGGAAATGACAGGGGTTCCCCCATATTTAAGCAACCAGCATCGGGCTCTGCGCCTGGTCCTGGTTCCAAAAATACGGGGGACAAAAAGAGTAGGGGTCCCCCGTATTTTTAAAACCAGCACCGGGCTCCACTAGCTGGACAGATAATGCCACAGCCGGGGGTCACTTTTATATAGTGCCCTGCGGCCGTGGCATCAAAAATCCAACTAGTCACCCCTGGCCGGTGTACCCTGGGGGAGTGGGGACCCCTTCAATCAAGGGGTCCCCCCCCAGCCACCCAAGGGCCAGGGGTGAAGCCCGAGGCTGTCCCCCCCCCATCCAATTGGCTGCGGATGGGGGGCTGATAGCCTTTTGTGAAAATGAAAAGATATTGTTTTTAGTAGCAGTACTACAAGGCCCAGCAAGCCTCCCCCGCATGCTGGTACTTGGAGAACCACAAGTACCAGCATGCGGCGGAAAAACGGGCCCGCTGGTACCTGTAGTACTACTACTAAAAAAATACCCAAAGAAAGACAATACACACACACCTTGAAAGTAAAGTTTTATTACATGCATCCACACAAACATACATACATACTTACCTTATGTTCACACGAGGGTCGGTCCTCTTCTCCAGTAGAATCCATGGGGTACCTGTTGAATAAATTCTACTCACCAGATCCAGGGTACCAGGCTCCTCGGATAATCCTTTTGTAATCCACGTACTTGATTAAAAAAAAAAAAACGGAGAGCCGAGCCACGCACTGAAAGGGGACCCATGTTTTCACATGGGTCCCCTTTCCCCGAATGCCAGAAACCCACTCTGACTGATGTCTAAGTGGGTTTCTTCAGCCAATCAGGGAGCGCCACGTTGTAGCACCCTCCTGATCGGCTGTGTGCTCCTGTACTGTCTGACAGGCGGCACACGGCAGTGTTACAATGTAGCGCCTATGCGCTCCATTGTAACCAATGGTGGGAACTTTCAGGTCAGCGGTGAGGTCACTTTCGGTCAACCGCTGACTACAAAGTTCCCACCATTGGTTACAATGGAGCGCATAGGCGCTACATTGTAACACTGCCGTGTGCCGCCTGTCAGACAGTACAGGAGCACACAGCCGATCAGGAGGGTGCTACAACGTGGCGCTCCCTGATTGGCTGAAGAAACCCACTTAGACATCAGTCAGAGTGGGTTTCTGGCATTCGGGGAAAGGGGACCCATGTGAAAACATGGGTCCCCTTTCAGTGCGTGGCTCGGCTCTCCGTTTTTTTTTTTTTAATCAAGTACGTGGATTACAAAAGGATTATCCGAGGAGCCTGGTACCCTGGATCTGGTGAGTAGAATTTATTCAACAGGTACCCCATGGATTCTACTGGAGAAGAGGACCGACCCTCGTGTGAACATAAGGTAAGTATGTATGTATGTTTGTGTGGATGCATGTAATAAAACTTTACTTTCAAGGTGTGTGTGTGTATTGTCTTTTTTTGGGTATTTTTTTAGTAGTAGTACTACTACAGGTACCAGCGGGCCCGTTTTTCCGCCGCATGCTGGTACTTGTGGTTCTCCAAGTACCAGCATGCGGGGGAGGCTTGCTGGGCCTTGTAGTACTGCTACTAAAAACAATATCTTTTCATTTTCACAAAAGGCTATCAGCCCCCCATCCGCAGCCAATTGGATGGGGGGGACAGCCTCGGGCTTCACCCCTGGCCCTTGGGTGGCTGGGGGGGGGGACCCCTTGATTGAAGGGGTCCCCACTCCCCCAGGGTACCCCGGCCAGGGGTGACTAGTTGGATTTTTGATGCCACGGCCGCAGGGCACTATATAAAAGTGACCCCCGGCTGTGGCATTATCTGTCCAGCTAGTGGAGCCCGGTGCTGGTTTTAGAAATACGGGGGACCCCTACTCTTTTTGTCCCCCGTATTTTTGGAACCAGGACCAGGCGCAGAGCCCGATGCTGGTTGCTTAAATATGGGGGAACCCCTGTCAATTTTTTCCCCATATTTCTGCAACCAGGATCGGCTCAAAGAGCCCGAGGCTGGTTATGCTTAGGAGGGGGGACCCCACGCAATTTTTTTTAAGAAAATAACCACTTTCCCACCCCTTCCCACTGATATACATGCACGGATCTCATGGATCCCTGCATGCCTATACAATCACGGATTAAAAAAGCAGGTCTGTTTTTTTTTAGCACTTTTTTACGAGTTGTAATTTTTCACGGCAGTGTTTTATTTTTTTTTGCTTTGCACTTCTTAGTAAATGACCGAGATTCATACTTAAACAGCCGCGTTTTGACCGATGGTGTATTCATTCGTAATTTTTTTCTTGGACTTCCAAAAAATTACGAATGCCCTCATCACTGCCGTGATTATTGCTTAGTAAATTACCGAGATGACACTTTCATGAAAAAACGGCATCTCGGTCAAAATCGGGACCTTAGTAAATATACCCCTGAGTGTGCTACTGAAGCTCCGCTCCATGCAGATAATATGTGTACAGTATGTTACTGAAGCTCCGCACCATGCAGATACTGAGTGTGCTACTGAAGCTCCGCACCATGCAGATACTGAGTGTGCTACTGAAGCTCCACTCCATGCAGATACTGAGTGTGCTACTGAAGCTCCGCTCCATGCAGATACTGAGTGTGCTACTGAACCTCTGCTCCATGCAGATACTGAGTGTGCTACTGAAGCTCCACTCCATGCAGATACTGAGTGTGCTACTGAAGCTCCGCTCCATGCAGATACTGAGTGTGCTACTGAACCTCTGCTCCATGCAGATACTGAGTGTGCTACAGAAGCTCTGCTCCATGCAGATACTGAGTGTGCTACTGAACCTCTGCTCCATGCAGATACTGAGTGTGCTACAGAAGCTCCGCACCATGCAGATACTGTGTGTGCTACAGAAGCTCTGCTCCATGCAGATACTGAGTGTGCTACAGAAGCTCTGCTCCATGCAGATACTATGTGTATGTTACTGAAGCTCCGCTCCATGCAGATACTGAGTGTGCTACAGAAGCTCTGCTCCATGCAGATACTATGTGTATGTTACTGAAGCTCCGCTCCATGCAGATACTGAGTGTGCTACAGAAGCTCTGCTCCATGCAGATACTGAGTGTGCTACAGAAGCTCCGCACCATGCAGATACTGAGTGTGCTACAGAAGCTCTGCTCCATGCAGATACTGAGTGTGCTACAGAAGCTCCGCTCCATGCAGATACTGAGTGTGCTACAGAAGCTCCGCTCCATGCAGATACTGAGTGTGCTACAGAAGCTCTGCTCCATGCAGATACTGAGTGTGCTACAGAAGCTCTGCTCCATGCAGATACTGAGTGTGCTACAGAAGCTCTGCTCCATGCAGATACTGAGTGTGCTACAGAAGCTCCGCTCCATGCAGATACTGAGTGTGCTACTGAAGCTCCGCTCCATGCAGATACTGAGTGTGCTACTGAAGCTCTGCTCCATGCAGATACTGAGTGTGCTACAGAAGCTCTGCTCCATGCAGATACTGAGTGTGCTACAGAAGCTCTGCTCCATGCAGATACTGAGTGTGCTACTGAAGCTCCGCTCCATGCAGATACTGAGTGTGCTACAGAAGCTCTGCTCCATGCAGATACTGAGTGTGCTACAGAAGCTCTGCTCCATGCAGATACTGAGTGTGCTACAGAAGCTCTGCTCCATGCAGATACTGAGTGTGCTACAGAAGCTCCGCTCCATGCAGATACTGAGTGTGCTACTGAAGCTCTGCTCCATGCAGATACTGAGTGTGCTACAGAAGCTCTGCTCCATGCAGATACTGAGTGTGCTACAGAAGCTCTGCTCCATGCAGATACTGAGTGTGCTACTGAAGCTCCGCTCCATGCAGATACTGAGTGTGCTACAGAAGCTCTGCTCCATGCAGATACTGAGTGTGCTACAGAAGCTCTGCTCCATGCAGATACTGAGTGTGCTACAGAAGCTCCGCTCCATGCAGATACTGAGTGTGCTACAGAAGCTCCGCACCATGCAGATACTGAGTGTGCTACAGAAGCTCTGCTCCATGCAGATACTGAGTGTGCTACTGAAGCTCCGCTCCATGCAGATACTGAGTGTGCTACTGAACCTCTGCTCCATGCAGATACTGAGTGTGCTACAGAAGCTCTGCTCCATGCAGATACTGAGTGTGCTACTGAACCTCTGCTCCATGCAGATACTGAGTGTGCTACAGAAGCTCCGCACCATGCAGATACTGAGTGTGCTACAGAAGCTCTGCTCCATGCAGATACTGAGTGTGCTACAGAAGCTCTGCTCCATGCAGATACTATGTGTATGTTACTGAAGCTCCGCTCCATGCAGATACTGTGTGTGCTACAGAAGCTCTGCTCCATGCAGATACTATGTGTATGTTACTGAAGCTCCGCTCCATGCAGATACTGAGTGTGCTACAGAAGCTCCGCACCATGCAGATACTGAGTGTGCTACAGAAGCTCTGCTCCATGCAGATACTGAGTGTGCTACAGAAGCTCCGCTCCATGCAGATACTGAGTGTGCTACAGAAGCTCCGCTCCATGCAGATACTGAGTGTGCTACAGAAGCTCCGCTCCATGCAGATACTGAGTGTGCTACTGAAGCTCTGCTCCATGCAGATACTGAGTGTGCTACAGAAGCTCTGCTCCATGCAGATACTGAGTGTGCTACAGAAGCTCCGCACCATGCAGATACTGAGTGTGCTACAGAAGCTCTGCTCCATGCAGATACTGAGTGTGCCACTGAACCTCTGCTCCATGCAGATACTATGTGTATGTTACTGAAGCTCCGCACCATCCAGATACTGAGTGTGCTACAGAAGCTCCGCACCATGCAGATACTGAGTGTGCTACAGAAGCTCTGCTCCATGCAGATACTGAGTGTGCTACAGAAGCTCTGCTCCATGCAGATACTGAGTGTGCTACAGAAGCTCCGCTCCATGCAGATACTGAGTGTGCTACAGAAGCTCCGCTCCATGCAGATACTGAGTGTGCTACTGAAGCTCTGCTCCATGCAGATACTGAGTGTGCTACAGAAGCTCTGCTCCATGCAGATACTGAGTGTGCTACAGAAGCTCTGCTCCATGCAGATACTGAGTGTGCTACAGAAGCTCCGCACCATGCAGATACTGAGTGTGCTACAGAAGCTCTGCTCCATGCAGATACTGAGTGTGCCACTGAACCTCTGCTCCATGCAGATACTATGTGTATGTTACTGAAGCTCCGCACCATGCAGATACTGAGTGTGCTACAGAAGCTCCGCACCATGCAGATACTGAGTGTGCTACAGAAGCTCTGCTCCATGCAGATACTGAGTGTGCTACAGAAGCTCTGCTCCATGCAGATACTATGTGTATGTTACTGAAGCTCCGCTCCATGCAGATACTGTGTGTGCTACAGAAGCTCTGCTCCATGCAGATACTATGTGTATGTTACTGAAGCTCCGCTCCATGCAGATACTGAGTGTGCTACAGAAGCTCCGCACCATGCAGATACTGAGTGTGCTACAGAAGCTCTGCTCCATGCAGATACTGAGTGTGCTACAGAAGCTCCGCACCATGCAGATACTGAGTGTGCTACAGAAGCTCTGCTCCATGCAGATACTGAGTGTGCTACAGAAGCTCCGCACCATGCAGATACTGAGTGTGCTACTGAAGCTCTGCTCCATGCAGATACTGAGTGTGCTACAGAAGCTCCGCTCCATGCAGATACTGAGTGTGCTACTGAAGCTCCGCACCATGCAGATACTGAGTGTGCTACAGAAGCTCTGCTCCATGCAGATACTGAGTGTGCTACAGAAGCTCCGCACCATGCAGATACTGAGTGTGCTACAGAAGCTCCGCTCCATGCAGATACTGAGTGTGCTACAGAAGCTCTGCTCCATGCAGATACTGAGTGCTACTGAAGCTCCGCACCATGCAGATACTGAGTGTGCTACAGAAGCTCTGCTCCATGCAGATACTGAGTGTGCTACAGAAGCTCCGCACCATGCAGATACTGAGTGTGCTACAGAAGCTCTGCTCCATGCAGATACTGAGTGTGCTACAGAAGCTCTGCTCCATGCAGATACTATGTGTATGTTACTGAAGCTCCGCTCCATGCAGATACTGTGTGTGCTACAGAAGCTCTGCTCCATGCAGATACTATGTGTATGTTACTGAAGCTCCGCTCCATGCAGATACTGAGTGTGCTACAGAAGCTCCGCACCATGCAGATACTGAGTGTGCTACAGAAGCTCTGCTCAATGCAGATACTGAGTGTGCTACTGAAGCTCCGCTCCATGCAGATACTGAGTGTGCTACAGAAGCTCTGCTCAATGCAGATACTGAGTGTGCTACAGAAGCTCTGCTCCATGCAGATACTGAGTGTGCTACTGAAGCTCCGTTCCATGCAGATACTGAGTGTGCTACTGAAGCTCCGTTCCATGCAGATACTGAGTGTGCTACTGAAGCTCCGTTCCATGCAGATACAGTATGTTACTGAGAATACCGCTGGTAACAAAATGTGTCCCATTAGTATCAGAGATACACAGGAGAGAGTAACAGGGCAGTGGTAGAGAGATACAGTGGGGAAGAGAGAAGGAGAGGCGGGGAGACAGTGTTGGGAAGAGAGAGTGTGGGGAGACAGAGATGGAGAGAAAGAGAGTGGGTAGGGATGGTCATCAATCAATGGTTGCCTCACCCCCATTAATCCCCGCCCCTTCTCTGATTGCCCTGCCACCCACCCTTCACCCCTGCAGGGATCACCATCCATGGGTGTAAACCATCAATAGTTGCCAGTCAATGGGTTTCATTTATACTATCAATATTAACCACTGATCAAACGGTACCATCGATGGTTAACATCAATGGTTACCCTACTGATGGCTATTCCTAAGGGAAGTTGTGTAGACAAAGAGAATAAAATAAGTCAATAAATACTGGCCTGGCAACGCTGTGTATTCAGTGGCGTGTGCTGGGGATGCGGCCTGCACCCGGGTGTGACGCCTGGAAGGGGTGACACCAATCTGTGAGCTCCTCCGCAGTGACAGGAGCCAGGTGCTGCAGTGTGAAAGTCTGCTACAGCACCCGGCTCCTGTCATAGAAGAGGAGCCAACAGCGCTGCAAACAGTCTCCGGGGGCAGCCCAGTACAGCCCAACATCTCCAGAGATGCTGAGGCATGCCCCCGGAGTGATGACCCTGCGAGACCGCCCCCCTTTATTTACGGCCACACCCATTTTTTGCCGCGAGCGCACCCCCGGCGCACTGGCATATCAAGGGTGCGCTGCGCACCAGGTGTCACCACACCTGGTGACGCCTCTGTGTGTATTACAGCTAATATAATCCCTGATCCAATATAATCTCATGTGGGTGGCTGTTCATTTTAGACTCCTGGTTTACATGTACGCTGTTTCCACAGACTTGAGGGCTTTTCCAACAATGAATTAGGTTAGGGCCAGCATTGTATAGAAGAGAGTAGACGCCTTAGGGGCGGGTATTAATGGGGGGGAGGCATTGACCATCAGTGGCAACCTTCGATGGTTGATGACCATCCCTACCTCCTCTCTTTCTGTCCCTCGCTGTCTCCCTACACTCTCTCTTCCCAACACTGTCTCCCCACCTCTCCTTCACCCTTCCCCACTGTATCTCTCTACCACTGCCCTCTCACTCTCTTCTGTGTATCTCTGACACTGGTGGCAGAGCCGGATTAAGGCTATGGGTGGCCCGGGGCACTTCAGACAATGGGGCCCCTAATAAAGAGGCAGGCAGATGAATTATATATATATATATATACATACATACATATACATACACACACACACACACACACACACACACATATACATACACATACATATACATACACACACATATACAGTGGTCGAAGTGGGAATTTTGAAGTGAGGGTATGGAAAAAAATTCCAGGGTGTACTGTTGCGCACGTCAAAGGCGTGTGCGCTGAAAAAGGGGCGTGTCCTTAAGAGGCACTGGATGTGAGGGAGGACACATGGCGGAGGAAGGACTGAGGGGGAAGGCGGCATTGGCTTATATGGGGAATACAGAGTGGGAGGAGGACATAATGGGGAGAGGATGCAGGGTGGGAGAGGGATATATTGGGTATTGGGACACTGGGTAGGAGAGGATGCAGGGTGGGAGAGGGATATTTTGGGTATTGGGACACTGGGTGGGAGAGGATGCAGGGTGGGAGAGGGATATATTGGGGATAGGGACACTGGGTGGGAGAGGTTGCAGGGTGGGAGAGGGATATATTGGGGATAGGGACACTGGGTGGGAGAGGTTGCTGGGTGGGAGAGGGATATATTGGGTATTGGGACACTGGGTGGGAGAGGATGCAGGGTGGGAGAGGGATATATTGGGGATAGGGACACTGGGTAGGAGAGGTTGCAGGGTGGGAGAGGGATATATTGGGTATTGGGACACTGGGTGGGAGAGGTTGCTGGGTGGGAGAGGGATATATTGGGTATTGGGACACTGGGTGGGAGAGGTTGCTGGGTGGGAGAGGGATATATTGGGTATTGGGACACTGGGTAGGAGAGGATGCAGGGTGGGAGAGGGATATATTGGGTATTGGGACACTGGGTGGGAGAGGTTGCTGGGTGGGAGAGGGATATATTGGGGATAGGGACACTGGGTGGGAGAGGTTGCAGGGTGGGAGAGGGATATATTGGGTATTGGGACACTGGGTGGGAGAGGATGCAGGGTGGGAGAGGGATATATTGGGTATTGGGACACTGGGTGGGAGAGGTTGCTGGGTGGGAGAGGGATATATTGGGTATTGGGACACTGGGTGGGAGAGGATGCAGGGTGGGAGAGGGATATATTGGGGATAGGGACACTGGGTAGGAGAGGATGCAGGGTGGGAGAGGGATATTTTGGGTATTGGGACACTGGGTGGGAGAGGTTGCTGGGTGGGAGAGGGATATATTGGGTATTGGGACACTGGGTGGGAGAGGATGCAGGGTGGGAGAGGGATATATTGGGGATAGGGACACTGGGTGGGAGAGGATGCAGGGTGGGAGAGGGATATATTGGGTATTGGGACACTGGGTAGGAGAGGATGCAGGGTGGGAGAGGGATATATTGGGTATTGGGACACTGGGTAGGAGAGGTTGCTGGGTGGGAGAGGGATATATTGGGGATAGGGACACTGGGTGGGAGAGGATGCAGGGTGGGAGAGGATGCAGGGTGGGAGAGGGATATATTGGGATAGGGACACTGGGTAGGAGAGGATGCAGGGTGGGAGAGGGATATATTGGGTATTGGGACACTGGTGGGGAGAGGATGCTGGGTGGGAGAGGGATATATTGGGGATAGGGACACTGGGTGGGAGAGGATGCAGGGTGGGAGAGGGATATATTGGGGATAGGGACACTGGGTTGGAGAGGATGCAGGGTGGGAGAGGGATATATTGGGTATTGGGACACTGGGTGGGAGAGGATGCAGGGTGGGAGAGGGATATATTGGGTATTGGGACACTGGGTAGGAGAGGTTGCTGGTTGGGAGAGGGATATATTGGGGATAGGACACTGGGTAGGAGAGGATGCAGGGTGGGAGAGGGATATATTGGGTATTGGGACACTGGGTGGGAGAGGATGCAGGGTGGGAGAGGGATATATTGGGTATTGGGACACTGGGTAGGAGAGGATGCAGGGTGGGAGAGGGATATATTGGGTATTGGGACACTGGTGGAGAGGATGCAGGTGGGAGAGGATATATTGGGTATTGGGACACTGGGTGGAGAGGATGCAGGGTGGGAGAGGGATATATTGGGTATTGGGACACTGGGTGGGAGAGGTTGCTGGGTGGGAGAGGGATATATTGGGGATAGGGACACTGGGTAGGAGAGGATGCAGGGTGGGAGAGGGATATATTGGGTATTGGACACTGGGTGGGAGAGGATGCAGGGTGGGAGAGGATATATTGGGTATTGGGACACTGGTGGGAGAGGATGCAGGGTGGGAGAGGGATATATTGGGGATTGGGACACTGGGTAGGAGAGGATGCAGGGTGGGAGAGGGATATATTGGGTATTGGGACACTGGGTGGGAGAGGATGCAGGGTGGAGAGGGATATATTGGGTATTGGGACACTGGGTGGGAGAGGTTGCTGGGTGGGAGAGGGATATATTGGGGATAGGGACACTGGGTAGGAGAGGATGCAGGGTGGGAGAGGGATATATTGGGTATTGGGACACTGGGTAGGAGAGGATGCTGGGTGGGAGAGGGACATATTGGGTATTGGGACACTGGGTAGGAGAGGATGCAGGGTGGGAGAGGGATATATTGGGGATAGGGACACTGGGTGGGAGAGGATGCAGGGTGGGAGAGGGATATATTGGGTATTGGGACACTGGGTGGAGAGGATGCAGGGTGGGAGAGGATATATTGGGATAGGGACACTGGGTGGGAGAGGATGCAGGGTGGGAGAGGGATATATTGGGTATTGGGACACTGGGTAGGAGAGGTTGCTGGGTGGGAGAGGGATATATTGGGTATTGGGACACTGGGTGGGAGAGGTTGCTGGGTGGGAGAGGGATATATTGGGTATTGGGACACTGGGTGGGAGAGGATGCAGGGTGGGAGAGGGATATATTGGGGATAGGGACACTGGGTGGGAGAGGATGCAGGGTGGGAGAGGGATATATTGGGTATTGGGACACTGGGTGGGAGAGGATGCAGGGTGGAGAGGGATATATTGGGTATTGGGACACTGGGTGGAGAGGATGCAGGGTGGAGAGGGATATATTGGGGATAGGGACACTGGGTAGGAGAGGATGCAGGGTGGGAGAGGGATATATTGGGGATAGGGACACTGGGTAGGAGAGGATGCAGGGTGGGAGAGGGATATATTGGGTATTGGGACACTGGGTGGGAGAGGTTGCTGGGTGGGAGAGGGATATATTGGGTATTGGGACACTGGGTGGGAGAGGATGCAGGGTGGGAGAGGGATATATTGGGGATAGGGACACTGGGTGGGAGAGGTTGCTGGGTGGGAGAGGGATATATTGGGTATTGGACACTGGGTGGGAGAGGTTGCTGGGTGGGAGAGGGGATATATTGGGTATTGGGACACTGGGTGGGAGAGGTTGCTGGGTGGGAGAGGGATATATTGGGGATAGGGACACTGGGTAGGAGAGGATGCAGGGTGAGGAGAGGATATATTGGGATATTGGGACACTGGTAGGAGAGGATGCAGGGTGGGAGAGGGACATATTGGGGATAGGACACTGGTAGGAGAGGATGCAGGGTGGGAGAGGGATATATTGGGTATTGGGACACTGGGTAGGAGAGGATGCAGGTGGGAGAGGGATATATTGGGATAGGACACTGGGTGGGAGAGGATGCAGGGTGGGAGAGGGATATATTGGGTATTGGGACACTGGGTAGGAGAGGATGCAGGGTGGGAGAGGGATATATTGGGTATTGGGACACTGGGTAGGAGAGGATGCAGGGTGGGAGAGGGATATATTGGGGATAGGGACACTGGGTGGAGAGGTTGCTGGGTGGGAGAGGATATATTGGGGATAGGGACACTGGGTAGGAGAGGATGCAGGGTGGGAGAGGGATATATTGGGGATAGGGACACTGGGTAGGAGAGGATGCAGGGTGGGAGAGGGATATATTGGGTATTGGGACACTGGGTGGGAGAGGATGCAGGGTGGGAGAGGGATATATTGGGTATTGGGACACTGGGTAGGAGAGGATGCAGGGTGGGAGAGGGATATATTGGGTATTGGACACTGGGTGGAGAGGTTGCTGGTGGGAGAGGGATATATTGGGGATAGGGACACTGGGTGGGAGAGGATGCAGGGTGGGAGAGGGATATATTGGGGATAGGGACACTGGGTGGGAGAGGATGCAGGGTGGGAGAGGGATATATTGGGTATTGGACACTGGGTGGGAGAGGATGCAGGGTGGGAGAGGGATATATTGGGGATAGGGACACTGGGTAGGAGAGGATGCTGGGTGGGAGAGGGACATATTGGGTATTGGGGACACTGGGTGGAGAGGTTGCTGGGTGGGAGAGGGATATATTGGGGATAGGGACACTGGGTGGGAGAGGATGCAGGGTGGGAGAGGGATATATTGGGGTATTGGGACACTGGGTAGGAGAGGATGCTGGGTGGGAGAGGGATATATTGGGTATTGGGACACTGGGTGGGAGAGGTTGCTGGGTGGGAGAGGGATATATTGGGTATTGGGACACTGGGTAGGAGAGGATGCAGGGTGGGAGAGGGATATATTGGGTATTGGGACACTGGGTGGGAGAGGTTGCTGGGTGGGAGAGGGATATATTGGGTATTGGGACACTGGGTAGGAGAGGATGCAGGGTGGGAGAGGGATATATTGGGGATAGGGACACTGGGTAGGAGAGGATGCAGGGTGGGAGAGGGATATTTTGGGTATGGGACACTGGGTGGGAGAGGTTGCTGGGTGGAGAGGGATATATTGGGTATTGGGACACTGGGTGGAGAGGATGCAGGGTGGGAGAGGGATATATTGGGATAGGGACACTGGGGTGGGAGAGGATGCAGGGTGGGAGAGGGATATATTGGGGATAGGGACACTGGTAGGAGAGGATGCAGGGTGGGAGAGGGATATATTGGGTATTGGGACACTGGTAGGAGAGGATGCTGGGTGGGAGAGGGATATATTGGGTATTGGGACACTGGGTGGGAGAGGTTGCTGGGTGGGAGAGGGATATATTGGGTATTGGGACACTGGGTAGGAGAGGATGCAGGGTGGGAGAGGGATATATTGGGTATTGGGACACTGGGTGGGAGAGGTTGCTGGGTGGGAGAGGGATATATTGGGTATTGGACACTGGGTAGAGAGAGGATGCAGGGTGGGAGAGGGATATATTGGGTATTGGGACACTGGGTGGGAGAGGTTGCTGGGTGGGAGAGGGATATATTGGGTATTGGGACACTGGGTGGGAGAGGTTGCTGGGTGGGAGAGGGATATATTGGGTATTGGGACACTGGGTAGGAGAGGATGCAGGGTGGGAGAGGGATATATTGGGTATTGGGACACTGGGTGGGAGAGGTTGCTGGGTGGGAGAGGGATATATTGGGTATTGGGACACTGGGTAGGAGAGGATGCAGGGTGGGAGAGGATATATTGGGGATAGGGACACTGGGTAGGAGAGGATGCAGGGTGGGAGAGGGATATTTTGGGTATTGGGACACTGGGTGGGAGAGGTTGCTGGGTGGGAGAGGGATATATTGGTATTGGGACACTGGGTGGGAGAGGATGCAGGGTGGGAGAGGGATATATTGGGGATAGGGACACTGGTGTGGGAGAGGATGCAGGGTGGGAGAGGGATATATTGGGTATTGGGACACTGGGTGGGAGAGGATGCAGGGTGGGAGAGGGACATATTGGGTATTGGGACACTGGGTGGGAGAGGATGCAGGGTGGGAGAGGGATATATTGGGGATAGGGACACTGGGTAGGAGAGGATGCAGGGTGGGAGAGGGATATATTGGGATAGGGACACTGGGTAGGAGAGGATGCAGGGTGGGAGAGGGATATATTGGGTATTGGGACACTGGGTGGGAGAGGATGCAGGGTGGGAGAGGGATATATTGGGATAGGGACACTGGGTAGGAGAGGATGCTGGGTGGGAGAGGGACATATTGGGTATTGGGACACTGGGTGGGAGAGGTTGCTGGGTGGGAGAGGGATATATTGGGATAGGGACACTGGGGTGGGAGAGGATGCAGGGTGGGAGAGGGATATATTGGGTATTGGGACACTGGGTAGGAGAGGATGCTGGGTGGGAGAGGGATATATTGGGTATTGGGACACTGGGTGTGAGAGGTTGCTGGGTGGAGAGGGATATATTGGGTATTGGGACACTGGGTAGGAGAGGATGCAGGGTGGGAGAGGGATATATTGGGTATTGGACACTGGGTGGGAGAGGTTGCTGGGTGGGAGAGGGATATATTGGGTATTGGGACACTGGGTAGGAGAGGATGCAGGTGGGAGAGGGATATATTGGGAATAGGGACACTGGGTAGGAGAGGATGCAGGGTGGGAGAGGGATATTTTGGGTATTGGGACACTGGGTGGGAGAGGTTGCTGGGTGGGAGAGGGATATATTGGGTATTGGGACACTGGGTGGGAGAGGATGCAGGGTGGGAGAGGGATATATTGGGGATAGGGACACTGGGTGGGAGAGGATGCAGGGTGGGAGAGGGATATATTGGGGATAGGGACACTGGGTAGGAGAGGATGCAGGGTGGGAGAGGGATATATTGGGTATTGGGACACTGGGTAGGAGAGGATGCTGGGTGGGAGAGGGATATATTGGGTATTGGGACACTGGGTGGGAGAGGTTGCTGGGTGGAGAGGGATATATTGGGTATTGGGACACTGGGTAGGAGAGGATGCAGGGTGGGAGAGGGATATATTGGGTATTGGGACACTGGGTGGGAGAGGTTGCTGGGTGGGAGAGGGATATATTGGGTATTGGGACACTGGGTAGGAGAGGATGCAGGGTGGGAGAGGGATATATTGGGTATTGGGACACTGGGTGGGAGAGGTTGCTGGTGGGAGAGGGATATATTGGGTATTGGGGACACTGGGTGGGAGAGGTTGCTGGGTGGGAGAGGGATATATTGGGTATTGGGACACTGGGTAGGAGAGGATGCAGGGTGGGAGAGGGATATATTGGGTATTGGGACACTGGGTGGGAGAGGTTGCTGGGTGGGAGAGGGATATATTGGGTATTGGGACACTGGGTAGGAGAGGATGCAGGGTGGGAGAGGGATATATTGGGTATTGGGACACTGGGTGGGAGAGGTTGCTGGGTGGGAGAGGGATATATTGGGTATTGGGACACTGGGTGGGAGAGGTTGCTGGGTGGAGAGGGATATATTGGGTATTGGGACACTGGGTAGGAGAGGATGCAGGGTGGGAGAGGGATATATTGGGTATTGGGACACTGGGTGGGAGAGGTTGCTGGGTGGGAGAGGGATATATTGGGTATTGGGACACTGGGTAGGAGAGGATGCAGGGTGGGAGAGGGATATATTGGGGATAGGGACACTGGGTAGGAGAGGATGCAGGGTGGGAGAGGGATATTTTGGGTATTGGGACACTGGGTGGGAGAGGTTGCTGGGTGGGAGAGGGAGAGGGATATATTGGGTATTGGGACACTGGGTGGGAGAGGATGCAGGGTGGGAGAGGGATATATTGGGGATAGGGACACTGGGTGGGAGAGGATGCAGGGTGGGAGAGGGATATATTGGGTATTGGGACACTGGGTGGGAGAGGATGCAGGGTGGGAGAGGGACATATTGGGTATTGGGACACTGGGTGGGAGAGGATGCAGGGTGGGAGAGGGATATATTGGGGATAGGGACACTGGGTAGGAGAGGATGCAGGGTGGGAGAGGGATATATTGGGGATAGGGACACTGGGTAGGAGAGGATGCAGGGTGGAGAGGGATATATTGGGTATTGGGACACTGGGTGGGAGAGGTTGCTGGGTGGGAGAGGGATATATTGGGTATTGGGACACTGGGTGGGAGAGGATGCAGGGTGGGAGAGGGATATATTGGGGGATAGGGACACTGGGTGGGAGAGGATGCAGGGTGGGAGAGGGATATATTGGGTATTGGGACACTGGGTGGGAGAGGATGCAGGGTGGGAGAGGGATATATTGGGTATTGGGACACTGGGTGGGAGAGGATGCAGGGTGGGAGAGGGATATATTGGGGATAGGGACACTGGGTAGGAGAGGATGCAGGGTGGGAGAGGGATATATTGGGATAGGGACACTGGGTAGGAGAGGATGCAGGGTGGGAGAGGGATATATTGGGTATTGGGACACTGGGTGGGAGAGGTTGCTGGGTGGGAGAGGGATATATTGGGTATTGGGACACTGGGTGGGAGAGGATGCAGGGTGGGAGAGGGATATATTGGGGATAGGGACACTGGGTGGGAGAGGATGCAGGGTGGAGAGGGATATATTGGGTATTGGGACACTGGGTGGGAGAGGATGCAGGGTGGGAGAGGGATATATTGGGTATTGGGACACTGGGTGGGAGAGGATGCAGGGTGGGAGAGGGATATATTGGGGATAGGGACACTGGGTGGGAGAGGATGCAGGGTGGGAGAGGGATATATTGGGTATTGGGACACTGGTGGGAGAGGTTGCTGGGTGGGAGAGGGATATATTGGGTATTGGGACACTGGGTGGGAGAGGATGCAGGGTGGGAGAGGGATATATTGGGGATAGGGACACTGGGTGGGAGAGGATGCAGGGTGGGAGAGGGATATATTGGGTATTGGGACACTGGGTGGGAGAGGTTGCTGGGTGGGAGAGGGATATATTGGGTATTGGGACACTGGGTGGGAGAGGATGCAGGGTGGGAGAGGGATATATTGGGTATTGGGACACTGGGTGGGAGAGGTTGCAGGGTGGGAGAGGGATATATTGGGGATAGGGACACTGGGTAGGAGAGGATGCAGGGTGGGAGAGGGACATATTGGGTATTGGGACACTGGGTAGGAGAGGATGCAGGGTGGGAGAGGGATATATTGGGTATTGGGACACTGGGTGGGAGAGGATGCAGGGTGGGAGAGGGATATATTGGGTATTGGGACACTGGGTGGGAGAGGATGCAGGTGGGAGAGGGATATATTGGCTATTGGGACACTGGGTGGGAGAGGATGCAGGGTGGGAGAGGGATATATTGGGTATTGGGACACTGGGTGGGAGAGGATGCAGGGTGGGAGAGGGATATATTGGGGATAGGGACACTGGGTAGGAGAGTGTTGCAGAGTGGGAGAGGGGCACCAGGTGAGAGGGGGGATGCAGGGTGTGAATAGGACATATTGGGGAGAGGGAAAGAGGAAGAGAATGGGAGAGGGTGGGAGAGGGGCACCAGGTGAGAGGGGGTTGTGCAGGGTGAGAGAGGACACAGGGTGAGAGGGGGGGGTGCAGGGTGGGAGAGGACACAGGGTGAGAGGGGGGTATGCAGGGTGGAAGAGGACACAGGGTGAGAGAGGGGTGGGAGAGGACACAGCGTGAGAGGGGGGTGTGCAGGGTGGGAGAGGACGCAGGGTGATAGAGGGGTGTGCAGGGTGGGAGAGGACGCAGGGGAGAGAAGGGGTGTGCAGGGTGAGAGAGGACGCAGGGTGAGAGGGGTGTGTGCAGGGTGGGAGAGGACGCAGGTGGAGAGAGGGGGGTGTGCAGGGTGGGAGAGGACGCAGGTGGAGAGAGGGGGGGTGTGCAGGGTGGGAGAGGATGCAGGTGGAGAGAGGGGGGGGTGCAGGGTGGGAGAGAACGCAGGGTGAGAGGGGTGTGTGTAGGGTGGGAGAGGATGCAGGGGGAGAGAGGGGGTGTGCAGGGTGATAGAGGACACAGGGTGAGAGGGGTGTGTGCAGGGTGATAGAGGGGTGGGAGAGGACACAGCGTGAGAGGGGGGTGTGCAGGGTGGCAGGGTGATAGAGGGGTGTGCAGGGTGGGAGAGGATGCAGGGTGAGAGGAGGGTGCAAGGTGAGAGTGGGGTGTGCAGGGTGGGAGAGGACGCAGGGTGAGAGGGGGGTGTGCAGGGTGGGAGAGGATGCAGGGTGATAGCGGGGTGTGCAGGGTGATAGTGGGGTGTGCATGGTGAGATAGAACGCAGGGTGAGAGGGGGGTGTGCAGGGTGAGGGGGGTGTGCAGGGTGGGAGAAGACGCAGGGTGAGGGGGGTGTGCAGGTTGGGAGAAGACACAGGGTGAGGGGGGTGTGCAGGTTGAGAGAAGATGCAGGGTGAGGGGGGGTGCAGGGTGAGGGGGGGGGTGCAGGTTGAGAGAAGAATGCAGGGTGAGGGGGGTGTGCAGGTTGAGAGAAGACGCAGGGTGAGGGGGGGTGCAGGGTGAGAGGGGGGTGTGCAGGGTGGGGGGGGTGCAGGTTAGGAGAAGACGCAGGGTGAGGGGGGTGTGCAGGTTAGGAGAAGACGCAGGGTGAGGGGGGGTGTGCAGGTTAGGAGAAGACACAGGGTGAGGGGGGGGGGTGCAGGTTGAGAGAAGATGCAGGGTAAGGGGGGGGTGCAGGTTGAGAGAAGATGCAGGGTGAGGGGGGGTGTGCAGGGTGAGGGGGGTGTGCAGGTTGAGAGAAGACGCAGGGTGAGGGGGTGCAGGGTGAGAGGGGGGTGTGCAGGGTGAGGGGGGTGCAGGTTAGGAGAAGACGCAGGGTGAGGGGGGTGTGCAGGTTAGGAGAAGATGCAGGGTGAGGGGGGTGTGCAGGTTAGGAGAAGACACAGGGTGAGGGGGGTGTGCAGGTTGGGAGAAGATGCAGGGTGATTGGGGGGGTGCAGGGTGGGAGAGGAACATATACGATGTTTTTGATTTAATACTAAAGCCTACCAGTAAGTTCACTGTGTGGCTCCAGCGGCGGCAGGAACCGGGTGCACCGTGCACCCCATGTGAGAGCCCGGCGGCGGCAGGAACCGGGTGCACCGTGCACCCCATGTGAGAGCCCGGCGGCGGCAGGAAAAAGAACAAGGAGCACCGTGGGAGTCCGGCAGCAGCAGGGACGAGTGCCGGGCGCATCGCATGTGGGCGCCTGGCGGGGCTACAGCAAGGACAGGAGCAGCATCTATAAGTGCAGCAGGCTGGCCACTTCCTCCGCCTCCTGCTGCACTCAGCTGTCCTGTCCTGACTTCTATGCGGCGCCGGCGGCTACGAGTATGCCTGCCAGTGCCGAGGGGATCCTGGAGCGCTGCAGATCGGATCGGTAAAGATCTGACCTGTGGCGGATGGCAGGGGGCCCTTTTAGAAAGGGGGCCCGGGGTACTTACCCCCAGGAACCCCCCTTAATCCGGCTCTGACTGGTGGGACACACAGACCGCAAGAATAATTGAGGTCACATATTTTCTCTAACGTCCTAAGTGGATGCTGGGGACTCCGTCAGGACCATGGGGTTTAGCGGCTCCGCAGGAGACAGGGCACAATAATAAAAGCTTTAGGATCAGGTGGTGTGCACTGGCTCCTCCCCCTATGACCCTCCTCCAAGCCTCAGTTAGATCTTTGTGCCCGGCCGAGAAGGGTGCAATCTAGGTGGCTCTCCTGAGCTGCTTAGAATAAAAGTTTAAGTTAGGTTTTTTTATTTTCAGTGAGTCCTGCTGGCAACAGGCTCACTGCTACGAGGGACTTAGGGGAGAGAAGTAAACTCACCTGCGTGCAGGATGGATTTGCTTCTTAGGCTACTGGACACCATTAGCTCCAGAGGGAGTCGGAACACAGGTCTCACCCTGGGGTTCGTCCCGGAGCCGTGCCGCCGACCCCCCTTGCAGATGCCGAAGTTGAAGAGGTCCAGAAACAGGCGGCAGAAGACTTTCAGTCTTCATAAGGTAGCGCACAGCACTGCAGCTGTGCGCCATTGTTGTCAGCACACTTCATACCAGCGGTCACTGAGGGTGCAGGGCGCTGGGGGGGGCGCCCTGGGCAGCAATGTATTATACCTTTTTTATGGCTAAAATACATCACATATAGCCCTTGAGGCTATATGGATGTATTTAACCCCTGCCAGATCTCACAAACTCCGGGAGAAGAGCCCGCCGTTTTAGGGGGCGGGGCCTATTCTCCTCAGCACACGGCGCCATTTTCCTGCTCAGCTCTGCTGTGAGGAAGGCTCCCAGGCTCTCCCCTGCACTGCACTACAGAAACAGGGTTAAAACAGAGAGGGGGGGGCACTTATTTGGCGATATGATTACATATGTGAAAATGCTATAAGGGAAAACACTTGTATAAGGGGTTGTCCCTGTATAATTATAGCGTTTTTGGTGTGTGCTGGCAAACTCTCCCTCTGTCTCCCCAAAGGGCTAGTGGGGTCCTGTCCTCTATCAGAGCATTCCCTGTGTGTGTGCTGTGTGTCGGTACGTGTGTGTCGACATGTAGGAGGACGATGTTGGTGAGGAGGCGGAGCAAATTGCCTGTATTGGTGATGTCACTCTCTAGGGAGTCGACACCGGAATGGATGGCTTATTTAGGAATTACGTGATAATGTCAACACGATGCAAGGTCGGTTGACGACATGAGACGGCCGGCAAACAAATTAGTACCTGTCCAGGCGTCTCAGACACCGTCAGGGGCTTGTAAAAACGCCCATTTACCTCAGTTGGTCGACACAGACACAGACACGGACACTGACTTCAGTGTCGACGGTGAAGAAACAAACGTATTTTCCTTTAGGGCCACACGTTACATGTTAAGGGCAATGAAGGAGGTGTTACATATTTCTGATACTACAAGTACCACAAATAAGGGTATTATGTAGGGTGGGAATAATCTACTTGTAGTTTTTCCTGAATCAAAAAAATTAAAGTGTGTGATGATACGTGGGTTTCCTCCGATAGAAAATTATTGGAGGTATACCCTTTCCCGCCAGAAGTGAGGGCGAGTTGGGAAACACACCTTAGGGTGGATAAGGCGCTCACACGCTTATAAAAACAAGTGGCGTTACCGTCTCCAGATACGGCCGCCCTCAAAGAGCCAGCTGATAGGAAGCTGAAAAATATCCTAAAAAGTATATACACACATACTGGTGTTATACTACGACCAGCAATCGCCTCAGCCTGGATGTGCAGCGCTGGGGGGGCTTGGTCGGATTTCCTGACTGAAAATATTGATACCCTTGACAGGAACAATATTTTATTGACTATAGAGCATTTTAAGGATGCATTTCTATATATGCGAGATGCGCAGAGGGATATTTGCATTCTGGCATCAAGAGTAGATGTGATGTCCATATCTGCCAGACGATGTTTATAGACACGACAGTGGTCAGGTGATGCAGATTCCAGATGGCACATGGAAGTATTGCCGTATAAAGGGGCGGTCCATCGGACCTGGTGGCCATGGCAACAGCTGGAAAATCCACTTTTGTTACCCCAAGTCACATCTCAGCAGAAAAGGACACAGTCTTTTCAGTCGCAGTCCTTTCGTACCCATAAAGGCAGGCGGGCAAAAGGCCAGTCATATCTGCCCAGGGTTAGAGGAAAGGGAAGAAGACTGCAGCAGGCAGCCCATTCCCAGGAACAGAAGTCCTCCACAGCTTCTGCCAAGTCCGCAGCATGACACTGGGGCCATACAAGCGGACTCAGGTGCGGTGGGGGGTCATCTCAAGAGTTTCAGCACGCAGTGGGCTCACTCGCAAGTGGACTCCTGGATCCTACACGTAGTATCCCAGGTGTACATTGGAAATTCGAGACGTCTTCCCCTCACAAGTTCCTGAAGTCTGCTTTACCAACGTCTCCCTCCGACAGGGAGGCAGTATTGGAAAAAAATTCACAGGCTGTATTCCCAGCAGGTGATAATCAAAGTACCCCTCCTACAACAAGGGAAGGGGTATTATTCCACACTATATTGTGGTACTGAAGCCAAACGGCTCGGTGAGATCTAAAAGATTTGAACAATTACATACAAGGGTTCAAATCAAGATGGAGTCACTCAGAGCAATGATAGCGAACCAGGACGATATGGTGTCACTGGATATCAGGGACGCTTACCTAGATGTCCAAATTTTGCCCTTCTCACCAAGGGTATCTCAGGTTCGTGGTACAGAACTGTCACTATCAGTTCAGACGCTGCCGTTTGGATTGTCCACGGCACCCCGGGTCTTTACCATGGTAATGGCCGAAATGATGATTCTTCCTAAAAGAAATATGGACGCTTTCCTGATAAGGGCAAGGTCCAGAGAACAGTTGGCGGTCGGAGTAGCACTATCTCAAGTAGTTCTACGACAGCACGAGTGGATTCTAAATATTCCAAAATCGCAGCTTTTTCCGACGACACGTCTAATGTTCCTAGGAATGATTCTGGACACAGTCCAGAAAAGGATGTTTTCTCCCGGAGAAGAAGACCAGGGAGTTATCCGAGCTAGTCAGGAACCTCCTAAAACCAGGAAAAGTATCAGTGCATCATTGCACAAGGGTCCTGTGAAAAATGGTGGTTTCTTACAAAGCGATCCCATTCGGTAGATTTCACGCAAGAACCTTTCAGTGGAATCTGCTGGGAAAATGGTCCGGATCGCATCTTCAGATGCATCAGCGGACAACCCTGTCTCCAAGGACAAGGGTGTTTTCTTCTGCGGTGGCTGCAGAGTGCTCATCTATGAAAGGGCCGCAGATTCGACATTCAGGACTGGGTCCTGGTGACCACGGATGTCAGCCTGAGTGGCTGGGGAGCAGTCACACAAGGAAAAAATTTCCAGGGAGTGTGATCAAGTCTGGAGACTTCTCTCCACATAAATATACTGGAGCTAAGGGCAATTTACAAGGCTCTAAGCTTAGCAAGACCTCTGCTTCAAGGTCAGCCGGTATTGATCCAGTGGGACAACATCACGGCAGTCGCCCACGTAAACAGACAGGGCGGCACATGAAGCAGGAGGGAAATGGCAGAAACTGCAAGGATTCTTCGCTGGGCGAAAAATCATGTGATAACACTCTCAGCAGTGTTAATTCCGGGAGTGGAAAACTGGGAAGTAAACTTCCTCAGCAGGCATAACCTCCACCCGGGAGAGTGGGGACTTCAGCGGGAAGTCTTCCACATGATTGTAAACCGTTGGGAAAAACCAAAGGTGGACATGATGGCGTCCCGCCTGAACAAAAAACTAGACAAATATTGCGCCAGGTCAAGGGACCCTCAGGCAATAGCGGTGGACGCTCTGGTAACACTGTGGGTGTACCAGTCAGGGTATGTGTTCCCTCCTATGCATCTCATACCAAAAGTACTGAGAATCATAAGAAGGAGATGAGTAAGAACGATACTCGTGGTTCCGGATGGGTCAAGAAGGACTTGGTACCCGGAATTTCAAGAGATGCTCACGGAAGAACCGTGGCCTCTACCTTTAAGAAAGGACCTGCTCCAGCAGGGGCCTTGTCTGTTCCAAGACTTACTGCGGCTGCGTTTGACGGCATGGCAGTTGAACGCCGGATCCTGAAAGGGCATTCCAGATGAAGTCATCCCTACCCTGGTTGAAGCCAGGAAGGATGTAACCGCAAAACATTTTCACCGCATTTGGCGAAAATATGTTGCGTGGTGTGAGGCCAAGAAGGTCCCTACAGAGGAATTCCAACTGGGTCGTTTCCTACATTTCCTGAAAACAGGACTGTCTATGGGCCTAAAATTAGGGTCCATTAAGGTTCAAATTTCGACCCTGTCAAATTTCTTCCAGAAAGAACTGGCTTCAGTGCCTGAAGTTCAGACGTTTGTAAAAGGGGTACTGCATATACAGCCTCCTTTTGTGCCCCCAGTGGCACCTTGGGATCTCAATGTTGTTTTGAGTTTCCTAAAAGTCACATTGGTGATCCACTCACCACTGTGGAATTAAAATATTTCACATGGAAGGTGAAGATTCTATTAGCCCTGGCTTCAGCCAGGCGTGTGTCAGAATGGGCGGCTTTATCATATAAAAGCCCTTACTTAATTTTTCATTCTGACAGGGCAGAATTGAGGACTCGTCCTCAATTTCTCCTTAAGGTGTTTTCTGTTTTTCACATGAACCAACCTATTGTGGTACCTGCGGCTACTAGGGACTTGGAGGACTCCAAGTTACTTGACGTTGTCAGGGCCCTGAAAATATGTGTTTCCAGGACGACTGGAGTCAGAAAATCTGACTCGCTGTTTAGCCTGTATGCACCCAACAAGATGGGTGTTCCTGCTTCTAAAGCAGACGATTGCTCGCTGGATTTGTAGTACAATTCAGCTTGCACATTCTGTGGCAAGCTTGCCACAGCCAAAATCAGTAAAAGCCCATTCCACAAGGAAGTGGGCTCATCTTGGGCGGCTGCCCGAGGGGTCTCGGCTTTACAACTTTGCCGAGCTGCTACTTGGTCAGGGGCACACCCTGACTGAGGAGGACCTGGAGTTCTCTCATTCGGTGCTGCAGAGTCATCCGCACTCTCCCGCCCGTTTGGGAGCTTTGGTATAATCCCCATGGTCCTGACGGAGTCCCCAGCATCCACTTAGGACGTTAGAGAAAATAAGAATTTACTTACCGATAATTCTATTTCTCGTAGTCCGTAGTGGATGCTGGGCGCCCATCCCAAGTGCGGATTGTCTGCAATACTTGTACATAGTTATTGTTACAAAAATCGGGTTATTCTTGTTGTGAGCCATCTTTTCAGAGGCTCCTTCGTTGTTATCATACTGTTAACTGGGTTCAGATCACAGGTTGTACGGTGTGATTGGTGTGGCTGGTATGAGTCTTACCCGGGATTCAATATCCTTCCTTATTATGCACGCTCGTCCGGGCACAGTATCCTAACTGAGGCTTGGAGGAGGGTCATAGGGGGAGGAGCCAGTGCACACCACCTGATCCTAAAGCTTTTATTATTGTGCCCTGTCTCCTGCGGAGCCGCTAAACCCCATGGTCCTGACGGAGTCCCCAGCATCCACTACGGACTACGAGAAATAGAATTATCGGTAAGTAAATTCTTATTGTCATCAGCGAGCACCCTTGCAGTCTGCGGTAGACCGCAAGTTCCCATAGACTACAATGTTGATTTTTTTTTTTTCCATTATAGTTTATGGGTTCCGCTTGAGTGACAGGTCAGGAGCACACAGCCAATCAGGAGAGCACTATGATGTGCCGCTCCCTGATTGGCTGGCGGGCATTCAGGAAAAGGGGATCCATGTGGAGCGGGATTTTTGTGTGTGTGTTTTTTTTTTTTTACAAATGCCCTATGGATTCTACTTGACAAGGGGACCAAGAGGCTCCGTTGGACAGTCGGTAAGTATATGTGAGTGTGTAAGTGTGTTTTAATAAACGTTTACTATCACAGTGTGTGTGTGTTTTCTTTATTGTAATATTTATTTTACTGTGGGTCTACAGGTACCAGCGGGCCCTTTAATGCCCCGCATGCTGGTACTTGTGGTTCTCCATATACCAGCATGTGGGGGAGGCTTGCTTGGACCTGTAGTTCCACAGCAAAAGACAATATTTATTCTTTTTTTTTTACACTTAATGGCTTTCAGCCCGCCATCCACAGCCCATGGATAGCGGGGACAGGCCCGGGCTTCATCCATGGCCCTTGGAAGCCTGGAGTGGCGGACCCTTTAATTGGGAGGGTCCCCAATCCCCCAGGGAGCCCTGGCCAGGGCTGGATAATTTGGTGAGGAGTGATGCGGCGGCCGCAGAGACCTGTATAAATGTGTCCCCCGGCTGCGGCATTACCTCCCTGGCTAGTGGAGTCCCAGTGCTGTTTTAAAAAATACGGGGGACCCCTATGTCTTTTTTCTAGCATATTTTTGGAACCAGGACTGGTCCAAGAGCCCGGTGTTGGTTTTTAAAATACGGGGGACCTCTAGCCAATTTTTTCCATGTATTTTTGCAACCAGGACTGGCTCAAAGAGCCTGGGGTGGTTATGCTTTGGGGGGACATGCACATATTTTTTCCCAATTTTTTTAACTGTTTCAGCACTTTTACAGACAGAAGCATGCACAGATCTCATTGATCTGTGCATGCTTCCATCAAACTTGCCAGCTAGAAGCTTGTCGATTTTGGTAATGTTTTAACTCGCACCCTATAACATTGCCCGAGGTGTATGTCTGCAATGTCAAAACATCTGGATGCAAGTTTTGGGATTGCAGGAAACATGCGATTTTGCATGTTCCCGCACCCTATTACATTGGTCGAGATTGCAATATGTGCAAGTTTAGCGCTATAGTCGCACCCCATTACATTCCCCCTAGTATGCTTTTAGCACACAAAAATTTCTGTACTATAGTAGCTACATGTATAACTTTTTGTATTTTGGTGCAGATCTTTCTGATATTTTGCCACTGGGTTTAAAGCAACAGTTGTACTCTCAAAAGGCCAACTACTCAGTAGCGGATCTTGCTATGGGCAAGCAAGATTTTTGCCCGGGGCGCTGCCTTCCGGAGGGTGCCGCCGCCGTCCAGAGGGTGCTACAGCCATGGCAAGATCCGCTATTGGTGCCGCCCGGTGCTGTGTGGATGCCCAGTGCTGTGCGGTGTGCGAAGTCATCGCGCACCACACTGTATTGTGGGAGCGGCACATAGACGCTAGAGGTCATAATTGACCTCTAGTGTCTATGCAGTGCTATGGGAGAGACGTCATGACGTCTCTTCCACAGATCCGAGGAGCGGCGACGGCGGTCAGAGACGGAGGGCAGCAGCGGTTGGGAAGCAGGAGCGGGGATTGTGAGTATTACTTTTTTAAATTTATTTTTTCTTTTTTTTGTAAGCGGCGCAACTATGGGGCACAACTCTACAGGGGGCACAGTACTGGGAGCAATACTACTGGGGGCACAACTCTACAGGGGGCACAGTACTGGGGGCAATACTATTGTGGGCACATCTACAGGGGGCACAACTACTGAGGGCACAGCTACAGGGGGCATAACTGACCACGCCCCTTCTCCATGAGGCCACGCCCCTATTTTCCACCCTGGGCGCCACAGGTCTAAATCTGGCCCGGCAACTACTGTGAGGTTGGCTTTGCATTTAAAAACAAGGCAGCATTAAATCTTGATGTAGAATCACTACTCTGTGTACAGTATTTTAATTTATTATTCTGAGCTTGTATCATACTGACCCAGCGTCTTGTGAGAATAGGATGATTGCCAGGCTTGAGAAACGTCTCTTTGAGCAGTGCCAAGCTCCTGTCTTTTAATAAATAATTTTGAAATCTGATCTACAAATGGACCTAGGGAAAGAGTTTGCCATCTTAAATTGGTCACCTCTCATATAACTCAAGGTCACCCAACATTCCCTGGCTGACTATTGTCAAAAATTTACATAACTGATGTTGTGGTCATTTATATCTTAAAGCTATCCCTTCCTTTATGCTTTTATGTAGATTCTATTGGAGTAGGGACAGTACTATGATCATTGATATACAACTAAGGCTCTTTGTGATATCCGGGGTCATTCTCAATCCCCTTTACCAATTTCTACACCCTCTGGGGTTCCTTCCATCAGAACTTCAAGACATGTGGGGGAGGAGAAATGGAAAAGTAAGTTCTCCAGGCCAGGGGCACCGGAATGGTTTGTGGTTGGGGTGGGGCATAATAAAAAATACATTTTGGCGCTTCTCCGATTCTCCAGCCCCCCCCCCCTCCCCCCATGCGGGGAGCACTTACCTCCGGCTCCCCGCAGAGACTTCTACTACTTTAAAAATGCCGCAGCCGGCGCCGCAGCATGCTGCCCTGTGTCCTGTGTCCTGGCCGGCTCTTCAGGGATACATTACTGGGAGGAGGTGTGGCCATGCTGGGCCTGCTGGGAAATCCCCACCTCCTCCCAGTGATGCATAGGGATGGCCAGCGGTGTGTTCACCATTGTTGGCAAAACTGAGAGTAACCATCGATGTTCACTAACAATGCTAACAGAGACCATCAATGGTTTCTCTCATCGATGGCCATCCCTGTTCTTTCTGTGAAAGACCCGCGGGCCAATCAAAGCCCGGGGGCGGAGCTATGATCCATGTCCCTACATCTTGTAAAAAAAAAAATTAATTTAGGCTTAGCCATCAATGGTGTTAAACCATCTGGTTCTCCCCTGTCGATGGTAAAAGTATGCGACGTCGGTCATAGACCATCGATGATTTCAAATCATCGATGGTCGATGGCCATCCCTAGTGATGCATCAGTGAAGAACTGACTAGGACAGGACAGGGGACAGCAAGCTGCGGTGCCGTCGGCAGACTTTTTAAAGTGGGATTCTCAGCGGGGATCCAGAGGTAAGCGCTCCCCCTCCCCAGCGGCTGCGCCTCTTACATGTTTTGGGGGACATGCTGCCCCCTTGCCCCCCCCCCCCCCCATTCTGAGGCCTCTGCTCCATGCTCAGGTGTTCCCCATTTGCCCCTTGTAAGGTCCAGCAGACTCCCCACATGCCCCATCATCTGTATGTCTTGTTTTATGCCATCCCCCATCTACTGTATATGTGCAATATAGTGCCTCCTTTTCCCATCTGCATTGTGGTCTTCCCCATTGTATATCCTGTATTGTGTTCTCTCCCCTTCAACTGTCTGATCTGTATTATGTTCTTTATCCTATAATGTATACCCCCTATTTCTATATTTTCATAGTATAACCCCATCTGTATGCAGTGTACTGTGCTGCCCACCCTCTCATCTGTATGTCCTGTTCTTTGCTGCCCCCTCCACATCATTTGTATGTCCTGTTCTGTGCTGCCCCCCCATAACCTGTATGTCCTGTTCTGTGCTACCTCCTCCCCATCATCTGTATGTCCTGACCTGTGCTATCTCCCCATCATCTGTATGTCCTGTTATATGCTACAACCCCCATTCATCTATATGTCCTGTTCTGTGCTACCTCCTCCCCATCATCTGTATGTCCTGTTCTGTGCTGCCCCCCCATAACCTGTATGTCCTGTTCTGTGCTACCTCCTCCGCATCATCTGTATGTCCTGACCTGTGCTATCTCCCCATCATCTGTATGTCCTGTTATATGCTACAACCCCCATTCATCTATATGTCCTGTTCTGTGCTACCTCCTCCCCATCATCTGTATGTCCTGTTCTGTGCTGCCCCCCCCCATAACCTGTATGTCCTGTTCTGTGCTACCTCCTCCCCATCATCTGTATGTCCTGACCTGTGCTATCTCCCCATCATCTGTATGTCCTGTTATATGCTGCAACCCCCATTCATCTATATGTCCTGTTCTGTGCTACCTCCTCCCCATCATCTGTATGTCCTGTTCTGTGCTGCCCCCCCATAACCTGTATGTCCTGTTCTGTGCTACCTCCTCCCCATCATCTGTATGTCCTGACCTGTGCTATCTCCCCATCATCTGTATGTCCTGTTATATGCTACAACCCCCATTCATCTATATGTCCTGTTCTGTGCTACCTCCTCCCCATCATTTGTATGTCCTGTTCTGTGCTGCCCCCCCCATAACCTGTATGTCCTGTTCTGTGCTACCTCCTCCCCATCATCTGTATGTCCTGACCTGTGCTATCTCCCCATCATCTGTATGTCCTGTTATATGCTGCAACCCCCATTCATCTATATGTCCTGTTCTCTGCTACCCCTCATCATCTGTGTGTCCTTTTCTCTGCTGCTCCCAATCATCTGTGCGTCCTGTTCTGTGCTAACCCTCATAATAGGTATGTCCTGTTCTCTGCTGCCCCGCATCATCTGTATGTCGTGTTCACTGCTACCCCCATCATCTGTGTAACCGGTTCTATGCCACCCCCATCATCTGTATGTCTTATTCTGTGCTGAACCCATCATCTGTGTCCTGTTCTGTGCTACCCCCCGTCATCTGTATGTCCTGTTCCCTGCTGCCCCTCATCATCTGTATGTCCTGTTCCCTGCTGCCCCCATCATCTGTATGTCCTGTTCCCTGCCTCCCCTCATCATCTGTATGTCCTGTTCTGTGCTACCCCCCGTCATCTGTATGTCCTGTTCTACGCTACTACCCCAATAATCTTAGTATCCTGTTTTGTGCTACCACCCATCATCTGTATGTATTATTCTATGCTGCCCCCATCATCTGTGTCCTGTTCTGTGCTACCCCCATCATCTGTAGGTCCAATTTTGTGCTGCCCCCATTATCCGTATGTCCTGTTCTCTGTTACCCCCATCATCTGAATGTCCTGTTCTCTGCTGCCCCCAACACCTATATTTCCTGTTCTGTGCTACCTACCCCCCCATCATCTGTATATCGTGTTTTTTGCTAAACTTTCCCATCATCTGTATGTCCTGTTCTGTGCTACCACCATCTGTATGTCCTGTTCTGTGCTACCACCATCTGTATGTCCTGTTCTGTGCTACCACCATCTGTATGTCCTGTTCTTTGCTACCACCATCTGTATGTCCTGTTCTCTGCTACCTTCCCATCATCTGTATGTCCTGTTCTGCGTTGGGGCATATGTGTATCCGGCATTACTGGGGGGAATATGTGTATCTGGCACTGCACTGCTGGGGGCATATGTGTATTCGGTACTACTTTGGGAATATGTGTATCTGGCACTGCACTGCTGGGGGCATATGTGTATCCAGCACTACTGGGGGAATATGTGTATCTGGCACTGCACTGCTGGGGGCATATGTGTATCCGGCACTACTGGGGGAATATGTGTATCTGGCACTGCACTGCTGGGGGCATATGTGTATCCAGCACTACTGGGGAAATATGTGTATCTGGCACTGCACTGCTGGGGGCATATGTGTATCCGGCACTACTGTGGGAATATGTGTATCTGGCACTGCACTGCTGGGGGCATATGTGTACCCAGCACTACTGGGGGAATATGTGTATCTGGCACTGCACTGCTGGGGGCATATGTGTATCCGGCACTACTGGGGGAATATGTGTATCTGGCACTGCACTACTGAGGGCATATGTGTATCTGGCACTACTTTGGGAATATGTGTATCTGGCACTGCACTGCTGGGGGCATATGTGTATCCGGCACTACTTTGGGAATATGTGTATCTGGCACTGCACTGCTGGGGTCATATGTGTATCCAGCACTACTGGGGGAATATGTGTATCTGGCACTCCACTGCTGGGGGCATATGTGTATCCAGCACTACTGGGGGAATATGTGTATCTGGCACTGCACTGTTGGGGGCATATGTGTATCCGGCACTACTGGGGGAATATGTGTATCTGGCACTGCACTGCTGGGGGCATATGTGTATCCAGCACTACTGGGGGAATATGTGTATCTGGCACTGCACTGCTGGGGGCATATGTGTATCCGGCACTACTGTGGGAATATGTGTATCTGGCACTGCACTGCTGGGGGCATATGTGTATCCAGCACTACTGGGGGAATATGTGTATCTGGCACTGCACTGCTGGGGGCATATGTGTATCCGGCACTACTGGGGGAATATGTGTATCTGGCACTGCACTACGGAGGGCATATGTGTATCTGGCACAATTAGGGGCATATGAGTATCTGGCACTGCACTATTGGGGGCGTATGTGTTTCTGGCATGGCACTACTGGGGTCATTATGTGTATCTGGCACTCTACTGGGGTCATTATATGTATCTGGCACTCTACTGGGGTCATTATGTGTAACTGGCAGTCTACTGGGGTCATTATGTGTATCTGGCACTCTACTGGGGTCATTATGTGTATCTGGCACTCTACTGGGGTCATTATGTGTAAGGAAGACTACTGTGGGCATTATGGGGGTGATTCAGACATGATCGCACGCTAGCTTTTTTTGCAGCGCTGCGATCAGGTCAGAACTGCACATGCGTATGCAACACAATGCGCACGCGCATCGCATGGGTATAAAGCGAATTGTTGCTGTGCGATGGGTTTTACGAAGAATCCATTCGCACAGCCGATCGCAAGATGATTGACAGGAAGAAGGCGTTTGTGGATGGCAACTGACCGTTTCAGGGAGTGGTTGGAAAAACGCAGGCGTGTCCAAGCGTTTGCAGGGCGGGTATCTGGCGTCAATTCTGGTTCCGGACAGGCTGAAGTGATCGCAGCGGCTGAGTAAGTCCTGGGCTACTCAGAAACTGCACAAACTCTTTTTGTACAGCTCAGCTGCACATGTGATCGCACACTTGCACTGAACGGGTCTGAAGTCACCCATAAGAAGGGGAACCCTAACATGCCACTCAAAAAAAAAAGTGTCTTTTTTTTTCTTTTCTCTAACGTCCTAGTGGATGCTGGGGACTCCGTAAGGACCATGGGGAATAGACGGGCTCCGCAGGAGACTGGGCACTCTAAGAAAGATTTAGTACTACTGGTGTGCACTGGCTCCTCCCTCTATGCCCCTCCTCCAGACCCCGGTTAGAATCTGTGCCCGGCCAGAGCTGGGTGCTTTTAGTCGGCTCTCCTGAGCTTGCTAATAAGAAAGTATTTTAGTTAGGTTTTTTATTTTCGGAGAGCTTCTGCTGGCAACAGACTCTCTGCTACGAGGGACTGAGGGGAGAGAAGCAAACCTACTAACTGCGGCTAGGTTGCGCTTCTTAGGCTACTGGACACCATTAGCTCCAGAGGGTTCGAACACAGGATCTTAACCTTGGTCGTCCGTTCCCGGAGCCGCGCCACCGTCCCCCTCGCAGAGCCAGAAGACAGAAGCCGGCAGAAGCAAGAAGACATCGAAATCGGCGGCAGAAGACTCCTGTCTTCACATGAGGTAGCGCACAGCACTGCAGCTGTGCGCCATTGCTCCCACACTAACCCACACACTCCGGTCACTGTAGGGTGCAGGGCGCAGGGGGGGGGCGCCCTGGGCAGCAATTAAGTACCTCCTGGCAAAAGCAGCATATATACAGTTGGACACTGTTATATGCATGAGCCCCCGCCATTAATTTTACACAAAATTGCGGGAGAAGCCCGCCGCTGAGGGGGCGTGGCCTTCTTCCTCAGCACTCACCAGCGCCATTTTCTCTCCACAGCTCCGCAGAGAGGAAGCTCCCCAGGCTCTCCCCTGCACGATAGAGAGGGTGAAAAAGAGAGGGGGGCACATAAATTTGGCGTAAAAACAATATATACAGCAGCTACTGGGTTAACACTAAGTTACTGTGTGATTCCTGGGTCATATAGCGCTGGGGTGTGTGCTGGCATATTCTCTCTCTGTCTCTCCAAAGGGCCTTGTGGGGGAACTGTCTTCAAATAGAGCATCCCCTGTGTGTGTGGTGTGTTGGTACGTGTGTGTCGACATGTCTGAGGTAAAAGGCTCCCCTAAGGAGGAGATAGAGCAAATATGTGTGTGAGAGGGTGTCTCAGTCGACAACGCCGACACCTGTTTGGATATGTGTAAGTGCTGAGGGGAATTTAGTGCACAAAAGATTAGAGAACAGACAGGAAATCTACCCAGGTCTGTCCATGTGTCACAGAGACCTTCAGAGTCTCACAATGCTCACTATCCAAAATAATAAACACTGATATCGACACGGAGTTTGACTCCAGTGTCGACTACGATAATGCAAAGTTACAGCCAAAATGGCAGAGAAGTATTCAATATATGATTATTGTAATAAAAGATGATTTGCATATCACTGATGACTCATTTGTCCCTGACACAAGGGTACACATGTTAAGGGGAAGAAAGCTGAGGTAAATTTCCCTCCTCTCATGAGGAAAAAGAGCGGGAATCTCCAGACAAGAGACTGCAGCTTCCCACAAAGAATTCTCAGGCAGTATCCTTTCCCCACTAGGGCCAGGATGTGTTGGGAATCTTCCCCTAGGGTGTCCTGTTTGCACAGAAGGTAGCACTAGCTATTCTCAGGGATCCTGCATATAGCGTGCACATTCTAGTATACTATTCAGACCGGCGATTGTGTCGGCATGGGTTTATAGCGCTGTGGCAGCGTGGACAGGTACCTTATCAGCAGAGATTGAGACCCTAGTATGCATATAGATATATAGATATATATGTATATATAGAGATATATATATATTAAAGATGCTGTCTTAAGTGATAGATATATATATATAAAACATGCCCAAAGAGACATGAGTATACTGGGTCCTAGAGTCAAAGCTATGTTGATTTTTGCTTGACGTGTCCTGTAGAATATGCAATGGACAGATGATGCCGACTTAAAAGGCATGTGGAAGGCTGAGGATTGTGTGGAGAAGGGTTCTCGGACCTGGTCTACACAGCTATAGCTGGTAATTCTGATATTTTGCCTTATATTCCTGCACAGCCTAGGAAAGCACGACATTATCAAATGCAGCCTTTCGAATAAAGAAACAAGAAAGTCCGAGGTGCGTCCTTTCTTGCCAGAGGCGGGGGCACAGGAAAGAAGCTGCACAATACAGCTAGTTCCCAGGAACAGAAGATCTCCCCGGCCTCTACAAAAATCCACCGCAAGGCGGAGCTAGGCCCGGTGGGGGCACGCCTTCGTCAGTTCAGCCACAAGTGGGTTCACTCCCTGTTAGATCCCTGGGCAATAGATATTGTGTCTCAGGGATACAAGCTGGACTTTGAGAAGATGCCCCCTCACCGAAGGCCCTGCCGGCTTCCCCCCACGAGAGGGAAACAGTGTTAACTGCAATTCATAAATTGTATCTTCAACAGGTGGTGGTCAAGGTTCCCCTCCTTCAACAAGGAGGGGGTTATTATTATTCGACCATGTTGTAGTCCCGAAACCAGACGGTTCGGTCGGACCCATATTGAATTTAAAATCCCTGAACATATACCTGAAAGGGTTCAAGTTCAAGATGGAATCGCTAAGAGCGGTTATTGCAAGCCTGAAAGGGGGAGATTTTATGGTGACTCGGGACATAAAGGATGCATACCTTCATGTCCCCATTTATCCACCTCATCAGGCGTACCTCGGAATTGCGGTACGGGATGGTCATTACCAATTTCAGACGTTGCCGTTTGGTCTCTCCACGGCCTTGAGAATATTCACCAAGGTAATGGCGGATATGATGGTGCTCCTGCGGAAGCAAGGTGTCACTATTATCACGTACTTGGACGATCTCCTCATAAAAGCGAGATCAAGAGAGCAGTTGCTGAACAGCGTATCACTTTCTCTGGAAGTTAAATGGCAACACTGCTGGATTCTATATATTCCAAAGTCGCAGTTGGTTCTTACAGCTCATCTGCCTCTCCTAGGCATGATCCTAGACACAGACCAGAAAAGGGTTTATCTCCCGATAGAGAGAGCTCAGAAGCTCGTGACACTGGTCAGGAATCTATTAAAACCAAAACAGGTGTCAGTGCATCACTGCACTCTAATCCTGGGAAGGAGGGTGGCATCATTCGAGGCCATTCCCTTCGGCAGGTTCAATAGGAGGACTTTCCAATGGGACTTACTGGACAAGTGGTCCGGATCACATCTTCGGATGCATCGGTTAATCACCCTATCCAGTGCTTAAAGTGGTCCTAGAGAGGTGGTGGAACTCACCCCCCTTCCCACGGTGGCAATTCAACAAAGGTATTGCGCGCGTCGTAAAAAGGGGCGTGGTCTCAAAAAGGGGCGTGTTACACAATAGTAATAACGCCCACAGTAGTAGAACCCCATAATACACATAATGCCTACAGCAGTAGCGCCTCTTATACAATGCCCACAGTGGTAGTGCCCCTTATATAGAGCCCATAGTAGTGGTGCCCCTTATGCAATGCTTGCAATAGCAGTGCCCCTTATGACCCCAGGAGTGATGCCCCTTATGAAGTGCCCCCTTTACAATGCCCTCATTAGTAGTGCCCCCAGTAGTAATGCCCTTAATGGTAATGCCCCCAGTCGTTTAGCCCCTGTAGTTATGCCCCCTTGTAGTTTAGCCCCCAGTAGTAATGCCTCCAAGTAGTAATGCCCCCAGTAGTTTAACCCCTGTAGTTACGCCCCCAGTAGTAATGCCACTGTAGTTATGCCCCCAGTAGTAATGCCCTCCTGTAGTTTGCCCCCTGTAGTTTGCCCCCCAGTAGCTTGCACCCAGCAGTAATGTCTCCCAGTAGTTTGCCCCCAGTAGTAATGCCCATCTGTAGTTTGCCCCCAGTAGTAATGCCCCCCCAGTAGTAATGCCCTCCTGTAGTTTGCCCCCAGTAGTAATGTCCCCCAGTAGTTTGCCCCCCAGTAGTAATGTTCCCCAGTAAATGCCCCCCAGTAGTTTGCCCCCCAGTAGATGCCCCTCAGTAGCTTGCCCCCCAGTAGTAATGCCCTCCTGTAGTTTGCCCCCTTGTAGTAATGTCCCCCAGTAGTACTGCCCCTCAGTAGTCTGTCCCCCAGTAGTAATGCCCTCCTGTAGTTTGCCCCCTTGTAGTAATGTCCCCCAGTAGTACTGCCCCTCAGTAGTCTGTCCCCCAGTAGTAATGCCCTCCTGTAGTTTGCCCCCTTGTAGTAATGTCCCCCAGTAGTACTGCCCCTCAGTAGTCTGTCCCCCAGTAGTAATGCCCTCCTGTAGTTTGCCCCCTTGTAGTAATGTCCCCCAGTAGTAATGCCCTCCTGTAGTTTGCCCCCTTGTAGTAATGTCCCCCAGTAGTACTGCCCCTCAGTAGTCTGTCCCCCAGTAGTAATGCCCTTCTGTAGTTTGCCCCCAGTAGTAATGTCCCCCAGTAAATGCCCCCCAGTAGATGCCCCCCAGTAGTAATGCCCCCTCAGTAGTTTGCCCCCCAGCTGCTACACAAATAAAAAAAATAAAAAAACACAGCACACACCATACTTACCAAGCCCCGCTCCGTGTCCGGCCGCTGCAGTCCTCTCGCCGCCCGCTCCTCTGCACTATGAGCCGGAAGCCGGAGCTCAGTACTGAGCTCCTGCCTCCGGCTGCCGCTGTGCGGGAAGACGGGCGCCCGCTGGTAACACACTCTCAGCGGGCGCCCGTCATCTCCCTGCAGCGACGGGGACACATCGCCGGGTTAGGTGAGCCAGAGGAGGCGGAACTGCGTTCCGTCTCCAAGTGGAACTGACGGAACGAAGTTCCGGCCCGTTCCGGCTCACTTTAACCCCTGACCCTATCCCCCAGAGCCAGGGTGTCTCTCCTGTGGTGACTGCAGAGTGCTCACCTTCTCGAAGGTCGCAGATTCGGCATTCAGGACTGGGTCCTGGTGACCACGGATGCAAGCCTCCGAAGGTGGGGGGCAGTCACACAGGGAAGAAATTTTCAAGGGCTGTGGTCAAGGCAGGAGACTTGCCTTCACATCAATATCCTGGAACTAAGGGCCATATACAATGCCCTAAGTCAAGCGGAGACCCTGCTTCGCGACCAACCGGTTCTGATTCAGTCAGACAATATCACCGCAGTAGCTCATGTAACCAATCGCCTGTCACGATCCGGGTATCTGGACGCCATTACTTACCTTTCAGATGCCTTCTAAGGCTGGCTCAGCGCTCCAGGACCGGATCCCATCTGTTATTCTGATGTCCACATTCCTACCTCCTCTCCTGTCACTCTGAGACGCTGTCACAGCGGCGCCATGTTACATCCTGAATGGCGTCTCCTGTTTACTGTTAAAGTTCCCACATGGATTACAAACCAATCTTCCCTCCAAGTGTCATTTTCAAGGGCTGTGGTCAAGGCAGGAGACTTGCCTTCACATCAATATCCTGGAACTAAGGGCCATATACAACGCCCTAAGTCAAGCGGAGACCCTGCTTCGCGACCAACCGGTTCTGATCCTGTCAGACCGCAGTGGCTCATGTAAACCGCCAAGGCGGCACAAGGAGCAGGGTGGCGATGGTAGAAGCCACCAGAATTCTTCGCTGGGTGGAGAATCACGTAAGCGCACTGTCAGCAGTGTTCATTCCGGGAGTAGATAACTGGGAAGCAGACTTCCTCAGCAGGCACGGCCTCCACCCGGGAGAGTGGGGACTTCATCAAGAAGTCTTCACGCAGATTTCAAATCGATGGGAACTGCCACAGGTGGACATGATGGCGTCCCGTCTCAACAAAAAGCTAAAAAGGTATTGCGCCAGGTCAAGGGACCCTCAGGCGATAGCTGTGGACGCACTAGTAACACCGAGGGTGTTCCAGTCGGTCTATGTGTTTCCTCCTCTTCCTCTCATACCAAAGGTGCTGAGAATTGTAAGAAAAAGAGGAGTGAGAACAATACTCATTGTTCCGGATTGGCCAAGAAGGACTTGGTACCCGGAATTGCAAGAAATGCTCACAGAGGACCCATGGCCTCTGCCTCTCAGACAGGACCTGTTACAACAAGGGCCCTGTCTGTTCCAAGACTTACCGCGGCTGCGTTTAACGGCATGGCGGTTGAACGCCGGATCCTAGCGAAAAAAGGCTTTCCGGATGAAGTTATTCCTACGCTGATAAAGGCTAGGAAGGACGTGACAGCAAAGCATTATCACCGTATATGGCGAAAATATGTTGCTTGGTGTGAGGCCAGGAAGGCCCCTACAGAGGAATTCCAGCTGGGTCGATTCCTGCACTTCCTACAGTCAGGAGTGACTATGGGCCTAAAATTAGGGTCCATAAAGGTCCAGATTTCGGCCCTATCCATTTTCTTCCAAAAAGAACTGGCTTCACTGCCTGAGGTTCAGACGTTTGTTAAGGGAGTGCTGCATATTCGGCCCCCTTTTGTGCCACCAGTGGCACCTTGGGATCTTAACGTGGTGTTGAGTTTCCTGAAATCCCACTGGTGTGAGCCACTTAAGACCGTGGAGCTAAAGTATCTCACGTGGAAAGTGGTCATGCTGTTGGCCTTAGCTTCGGCTAGGCGTGTGTCAGAATTGGCGGCTTTGTCATGTAAAAGCCCCTATCTGGTTTTCCATATGGATAGGGCAGAATTGTGGACTCGTCCGCAATTTCTGCCAAAGGTGGTGTCATCCTTTCATTTGAACCAACCTATTGTGGTGCCTGCGGCTACTTGTGACTTGGAGGATTCCAATTTGCTTGACGTAGTCCGGGCTTTGAAGATTTATGTGACCAGAACGGCTGGAGTCAGGAAGACTGACTCGCTGTTTGTCCTGTATGCATCCAACAAGCTGGGTGCTCCTGCTTCAAAGCAAACTATTGCTCGCTGGATCTGTGGCATGATTCAGCAGGCTCATTCTGCGGCTGGATTGCTGCATCCAAAATCAGTGAAAGCCCACTCCACAAGAAAGGTGGGCTCTTCTTGGGCGGCTGCCCGAGGGGTCTCGGCATTACAGCTTTGCCGAGCTGCTACTTGGTCGGGTTCAAACACATTTGCAAAGTTCTACAAGTTTGATACCCTGGCTGAGGAGGACCTTGAGTTTGCCCATTCGGTGCTGCAGAGTCATCCGCACTCTCCCTCCCGTTTGGGAGCTTTGGTATAATCCCCATGGTCCTTACGGAGTCCCCAGCATCCACTAGGACTGTTAGAGAAAATAAGATTTTACTCACCGGTAAATCTATTTCTCGTAGTCCGTAGTGGATGCTGGGCGCCCGTCCCAAGTGCGGACTTTCTGCAATACGTGTATATAGTTATTGCTTACTAAAGGGTTATGTTATGTGGCATCAGTTGAGTGATGCTTGTTTGTTGTTCATACTGTTAACTGGGTAAGTTTATCACGAGTTATATGGTGTGATTGGTGTGGCTGGTATGAATCTTACCCTGGGTTCCAAAATCCTTTCCTTGTAATGTCAGCTCTTCCGGGCACAGTTTCCTTAACTGAGGTCTGGAGGAGGGGCATAGAGGGAGGAGCCAGTGCACACCAGTAGTACTAAATCTTTCTTAGAGTGCCCAGTCTCCTGCGGAGCCCGTCTATTCCCCATGGTCCTTACGGAGTCCCCAGCATCCACTACGGACTTCGAGAAATAGATTTACCGGTGAGTAAAATCTTATTTTTTTTTTACTAACATCAGTCCTGTTCTCCCCACTTACTATATCACCCTTCCATTAGGGGCACACCTGAACCTTCCCCTGTCTATATTCATCATACCCGGCTGTCACTACAGTAGGTGCTGTCATGAATCAGGGTCTTATCATGACTTACCAAACCCAGTACTGTCATATTGGCTTACTCTGCAGGTCTCCAATCTCATCATTGCTGTTCTGACTCTCGCAGCAAAATCTGCGACAATATACTCATATGCTGGGGGCCGCCCAGCACAGGGTGTCAAAGTCAGAAAAATATCACGCTACACCCTGCCATATATGCACCTCATGCGAGTGCCTGCTGCGTGTGCATGAGTCCTCCCGTGCGTGCGCATACTCTCAGTTGCGTGCACCCGCAGGCGCTCGGTATGCGCATTTACGGTAGAGTTTATGTGCGTCTAGCGGGCGACTCAATCGTAACATATTTTATTCATATAATGTATTTTGTAGATTATGGTCCCTTTGATAGAATCTGAAAGTTTAGTTAATGTAGTATGTTCAGGGACAAAGAGATCCCTCTTTGTTTGATACGAAGGGTCAGACAGGGGTGACACAGTGGTGTTTAGTATCCATCGGAAGAGAATATAATTAGCAATATTCCGGTGTTGGTTTGAAGCGGATTAATCGCTCGTGCGTATAGTTATGGACATAAGAAGTTTATGGACATTTACTATATTTGCACTTTATTACCCATGCGGCGGGAAACCCAGTTTTCCACCCACCTGAGCAGTTAGGAATAGTCACAGCCCACCTGTATGAACCAACCTATGACCTTTTGTTATAATGCGGAGACGGATTCCTGTGTCCAATGAACAATAAGAATGTAGGGACCATTGTACTGTATTGTGAGTAGTGTATATAAGGTCAGCCGGCCTGAACAGCTCCCCCACTCTCTCCACAAAGGGTTTTTCATATTGACAAACTTGGGGTCTGGTACCAGGCTGCGCTGCGATCGTTCCCAGTGTGTGTGTGTGTAAGTAATTCTCTGTAATCATCTCGCTCTTTGTTTGTATTGGCCACATTCTCTCTCTTTCTGTTTAGTTTAAGATTGTAACGTTATTGTATATTTCTGTCTAGATATTCTGTTAGATTTATATGTTAGTATGTAGTGTATGACTTGTAAACTGTTTTACCCCTTTTCGATATAACTTAAAGCTTGATAGTAAAGGTGTTGGATCCTTAGCACGGTATTGTGTGTTCATTATATTGCAGAGGGTAATAGGAGCGTCTCTATCGCTCAAACAGCTTTAGTGTAAACAAGGTTAAGCAGCGTTATATCGCTACAGTGTTTCAGTACAAGGTCTACAGTATAAGAATATCCTTTCTGTGTGTTACATTCAAGGTCTACTGATTGTTATCTTGTGAGCGTCTGCGCCGCTCGTGATCTCCTCGTGGTCTCGAGCGTCCGCTACGCTGATAGCGTAGCATTACGGTTGTCGCTCACCTATAGTGTGCCCGATACCAACAGCGTATTCTCGCGAGCGTTTATGTCGCTCGAGCGGCTCGCTTCCGATACAGCATCCGCTACGCTAAGGGCGTACCCTTACGGTACCTCGTGCGCCAATTGCGTACTGTGTCTCTTAACCTCTTTATAGTGTGTTATATAGGATAAATATTAGACTTTATCGAGGGCAAGGCCACCCAGCATGAGTGGCGTCGCCCGCAATGCGACTGCAATTTAATTTCGATTGTATTGAATAGAGGTAGTCCCCTGCCTACACAGCATGGCTGCGTAGACAGGGGCACCTCCACCATGTTTACTTTTGCAGGAACGCAGGTGACGTCGTAGGCCGTTTCCCAACGTCCTCCCCCTCAACGCCGCATTGCCACCCTAGAACATCCATCGCCTGTCAATCATCATGCAATCACATCCTTCCTGGATGCGAATGCATGGTGAAGGGTCGTGCACACTTACTATCGCCACGGTGCATGCGCCGACCCTATGGACAATCTGTTCATCTCTGAATAATGCCCTTTATGCTGTTTCAGTATTCCTCTGTGCACCTGTGGTTCAGAAACTGCTTTGAAATGGCGAAAATTGACCAATTTCTGTCTGTTTTTCAGTGTTTGGGAGCAAATGCTTATTTGCTCCCTTACATGACCAGATTTTTATTCCAACCAGCCAGATTGGCCAATAAATCTTTAGGTATATGGGCAGGAAATGTCAAATGTCTACAGCAGTGATCTGAAATCCTGATTTGTTATTAACCTCTAGACATCCTGCATGCTCCTATAGCCGTCTTGGACTCTGTCACGTGATTCTTTCAGCCAACCTCAGTGCTGCAGTGGTCATCTGACTTCATCCACCAATAGACTTCCTCCTGTTCTTATTTAAGCCTGAGACTCCCAGATAACCGTATCAGAGCAACTCCTTCCTGCTGGGATAGTTTCTAATCACAGGTCTTTGTTACTTGAATGCTACTAATGCTATACTGTTGTCTCACTCCAGTGTCAGTGTGTTTCTGCCTTCAGCTTATACATGTGTTCTGTCTAGCACTTCCATGTGCCCTGCTCAGCGTTGCTGTCAGCTATTCCTGATATCCTGCTCAGTGGTGTCTCCAACTTCTGGGGGTAATTCAGATCTGATTGCTGGGCAGTGATTTTTGCAGCCCTGCGATCGGATAGTTGCTGCCTACAGGGGGAGTGTATTTTAGTTGTTCAAGTGTGCAATCGCATGTGTAGAAGACCTGCAAAAACTGATTTTGGGCAGTCTCTGGGCAGCCCAGGACTTACTCAGTTGCTGCGATCACATGAGCCTGTTTGGGACCGGATTTGACGTCAGACACCCTCCCTGCGCACGGACACGTCTGCATTTTTCCAACCACTCTCTGAAAATGCTGAGTTACCACCCACAAATGCCCTCTTCCTGTCAATCTCCTTGCGATCGCCCATGCAAATGGATCCTTTGCACAAACCCGTCACTTTGCAGCCATGCAACGCGCCTGTGAAATAACGGTGCATATGCATACGCAGTTCGGATCTGATCGTGGTCAGATCTTAATTACCCCCACTGTGTGTACTGATCAAAGCTGCTGCATTTCCAGCATATCTGGATTCCCTGCATCTGCTACATCTCCAGGCTATCTGCATCTCCTGTATCTGTACAAGCATCTCCAGTCTCCTTGCATATCTGGATTCTTTGTGTCTGCTACATCCCCAGTTTTCCTGATTTCCTGCACCTGCAAGCATCTCCAGTATATCTGCATATCCTGCTTCAGCAAGTGCCTTGGGTATATCTGCATATCCTGTACCTGCAATCATCTTCAGTATATCTGAATATCCTGCATCTGCTACATCTCCAGTATATCTGGATATCCTGCATCTGCTACATCTCCAGTATATCTGGATATCCCGCATCTGCCAACTTTCAGTGAACGTTATTACCTCTGTGTAACATCTATCAGTGCTGCGGCTTCCACACTGCACACAGACTTGCTTCCAACACTCTCCAGTCCAGCCAGTGTACCTGGGGTTCTTCTCATCTGCTGCTGTACTCATTCTTGTGAATTCCACTCTGCGTTTTGCTGGATACTTTCATGGACTGTGTTTGCAAGTATTTATTATTATTTATTACCAGTTATTTATATAGCGCACACATACTCCGCAGCGCTGTACAGAGAATATTTGGCCATTCACATCGGTCCCTGCCCCAGTGGAGCGTACAATCTATGTTCCCTATCACATGTACACACAGACACATTCACACTAGGGTTAATTTTTGTTGGGATCCAATTAACCTACCAGTATATATTTTTGGATTGTGGGAGGAAACCGGAGAACCCGGAGGAAACCCACGCAAGTACTGGGAGAATATACAAACTCCACACAGTTAGGGCCATGGTGGGAATTGAACCCATGACCTCAGTGCTGTGAGGCAGTAATGCTAACCATTACACCATCCGTACTGCCCATAAAGTATTATCTGTATTACCTATACTGTGTGGTTCACTCAGGTTACGGTTTCCCAATACTGTGTGCTGTTGTCTTGGGCTATAAGTTTAGTATACAGGTTCCAGGGCTGGAGTACTTGAACATGTTACAGTCTATGCTTCCCAGTGTCCTGTACTGTTTTACCTGGATTGTTCCTCTGTTCTGAGTTCATCATCTGGATTCTAGGACTAGGTCTTGCGTCAGAGCAGTACCAGGGGGTATATAGCTTTCACAAGCTCTTTTCTGGTTACATAAGACTCTGATTCCTGATTTGGATTCCGGTTCCATGATGTCAGTACTATGTTGCTTTGAGTTCTAGGAGTTGCCTTGTTTCTGGAGTGGGTCTCTGGCATGACTCGTCTCTCTAATCATTAGGTGAGAAGTCACCCTGTAACCTGGTGGCTTCTGGTTTCATTTCAGTATCCTTGCATATCACCAGTCCATGGTTCCTACGTGTCACAAGTGTGCCTAATCTCCTGTAAAACCTATGAGCCTTTGACCATTAAGTCATGTGTCTGGAGAGGTCCATTTTACTTGTATGTAATAACTGTGGATCTTGTAAGTGTGATTTAAGTATCTGCTGATTGCAAGAGTGCTATTCAATACTCTGCGTGGTGGTGACTTGAGGAATTCAATACTCTGTGTGGTGGCAGCGCGAGTAAAACCCACGTCACGGCTGCTTACCTGTGTCAGTTTGGCGTATTGGAGCGCAGGCTGGGACGAGGTGAAAATAAGATACTAGCTAAAATACCCGCACTGCCTGGTTTTAAATCTTCACGTTACTGTGGGACAGATGTATTAACCTGGAGAAGGCATAAGGAAGTGAAAGCGCAAGGTGATAAACGCACCAGCCAATCAGCTCCAATATGCAAATTGACAGTTAGGAGCTGACTGGCTGGTGCGTTTATCACCTTGCGCTTATCACTGGTTTATCACTTCCTTATGCCTTCTCCAGGTTAATACATCTGCCCGTCAGTTACCAATGAGTTGGATGTAATGGTCAACATTTTAAAAAAAAACATGAACTCTTCTAACACACCCATGAGGTGACTGCCCAGTGTCTTGGCTTTTGTTTTGGGGTTTAGCCAGTAGCCCTAATCCCCAGATGTCCTTTCTGTTCAGTTTTATAATCACTTTTACATTGCGAGATGGGTTAAAAGTTTTCCCTGTTATCAATGTTGCTATTCCAATGCTTTTGGGGTTACAATATTTTTTGTCTTCCCACCTCGATTTGTGTCAGTTATTTTAGTTTGTTGAAATATGGTTATTTCTGTCAGTTATTCAAGTTTTCATCCAAATCCATCCAGTGGAAGGCCCAGAATAGGATCCCTGGGTCACAATTCTGCCCAGTGTACATCAGCGGGAGGTCCAACCGGAACTCTAACGTCTCTAAAATCTGTCCATGGTTTCATAGCAATCTGTGCATGGGGTGTCCGAATGGAATGCAGAACCGGACAGACAAACAAACAAGCAGATTAATGAATTTATATATAAGATACGGCCCTGGCCCTGAAACAGGAGGATTTTTTTTTAGTTTAAACCCTGCCAGTATTTTAAGTTGGGTAATGAAGGGTATGTGTACCAAGTTTGTCCCAGATCCATCAAGCCATGTAGGAGCATATGAAGAACAAATATATATACATAATTTATATATATATATATATATATATATATATATAATAAAGAAATATAGAAAAAACGGCACTCAGGAAACTTTCAAGGTAGTGTATAAACGGTCTACGTTTCGGAGACCTTTAATCTCCTTCGTCAGGACAATACAAAACAACAATAAAACACATACCTTTATTCAACTCACCCAGGTGCACGTGAAGCCCGTCGGCCGCTTCCCGTCGCCGTCCCGCTGGCGTCACCGGAAGTGAATCCGCGTCACACTGTTGGTTCAAGCTTGGTAGGCGGCCGGGGCGTTGCTATAGTGATACCCAACACCATGGTAACGATACTAAACAATGAGAGCGGAATGGATACTGTAAAATGTGCAAATGTGCTTGTAATTGAAAAGCAGCGAATACAACCAAATTAAGCTAAAGTGCTAACATCTTATTCTAGACATTACAATCAATATTTTTAAGCTAATGATGTTTTGAGAGAGATAATGGAAATTATGTATCAAGAAAGCATGTATAAGACAGATGTTCATTCAGCCCAAATGGCTGCACTGTCTGTAGCTTATAGATCCACTTCGTCTCTAGCTGTAGTAATAGATTGTCCCTGTTACCACCTCTTTTACAGGGAGGAACCCAATCTATCATTTTATACCTTAGAATGGCAAGACTATGACGAGAATCTCGGAAGTGTCTTGCAACAGGTTGATCATTCATTTTGTTCTTATTTTTAAGGGCAGTGTCCGCACTTTCTATTGCCTTTCTAATCCCTGATCGGTGAGCAGCCATCCTTTCCTTAAAGCTACGGATTGTTTTGCCCACATATAATAAGCCACAAGGGCATTTAATGTAGTATACTACATGGGTACTGGAGCAAGTTAAGGGATAATTGATTTTATACCTTTTGCCTGAGCGCGGGTGTGAAAAATAGGCCCCTGTCTCCAAATATTGACAGGTTGTGCAATTGATGCATTTAAAGTTGCCCGGTTTTCTGGACAAGAAATGAGTCTGTGGGTGGGCTACAAAACCCGTGATGTCATTGTTCGCAATGACATCACGGGTTTTGTAGCCCACCCACAGACTCATTTCTTGTCCAGAAAACCGGGCAACTTTAAATGCATCAATTGCACAACCTGTCAATATTTGGAGACAGGGGCCTATTTTTCACACCCGCGCTCAGGCAAAAGGTATAAAATCAATTATCCCTTAACTTGCTCCAGTACCCATGTAGTATACTACATTAAATGCCCTTGTGGCTTATTATATGTGGGCAAAACAATCCGTAGCTTTAAGGAAAGGATGGCTGCTCACCGATCAGGGATTAGAAAGGCAATAGAAAGTGCGGACACTGCCCTTAAAAATAAGAACAAAATGAATGATCAACCTGTTGCAAGACACTTCCGAGATTCTCGTCATAGTCTTGCCACTCTAAGGTATAAAATGATAGATTGGGTTCCTTCCTGTAAAAGAGGTGGTAACAGGGACAATCTATTACTACAGCTAGAGACGAAGTGGATCTATAAGCTACAGACAGTGCAGCCATTTGGGCTGAATGAACATCTGTCTTATACATGCTTTCTTGATACATAATTTCCATTATCTCTCTCAAAACATCATTAGCTTAAAAATATTGATTGTAATGTCTAGAATAAGATGTTAGCACTTTAGCTTAATTTGGTTGTATTCGCTGCTTTTCAATTACAAGCACATTTGCACATTTTACAGTATCCATTCCGCTCTCATTGTTTAGTATCGTTACCATGGTGTTGGGTATCACTATAGCAACGCCCCGGCCGCCTACCAAGCTTGAACCAACAGTGTGACGCGGATTCACTTCCGGTGACGCCAGCGGGACGGCGACGGGAAGCGGCCGACGGGCTTCACGTGCACCTGGGTGAGTTGAATAAAGGTATGTGTTTTATTGTTGTTTTGTATTGTCCTGACGAAGGAGATTAAAGGTCTCCGAAACGTAGACCGTTTATACACTACCTTGAAAGTTTCCTGAGTGCCGTTTTTTCTATATTTCTTTATTCATTAATTGATTCTGGCACCGGGACCAGTTGCATCTGTGTTGGAGTGCCGGACACCCTCGTTCCGTATATATATATATATATATATATAATAACTTTGTACAATACATATACCCCTTTCACACCGCGCAAATAACCCGGTATCGACCTGGCCTATTGCCGTGTCGACACGGGTCAGCGTGCGCTGTGAAAGCGCCATGTCGGATTTCCCGGGTCGCCAGGCTCGGTAATTCAACCCAGGTTATAAGCAGTGTTATTCCCGGGTTAAATACCGGGTCAGTGGCTCTGTAAACAGATTCCCGGGTCGAGACGACCCGGGACCCGTTTACAAGATAGGGAGAGGCGGTGCTGAGATGAGCTCATCTCCCAGCAACGCCTCCACCCCCGCTGCCGTCTCTGCCCCCCCACCGCTATAGCAACTGACCCGGCCTATGCCGGGTCTGGAAGCCAGCAGAAAGAGGTAGGAGAGTCTCTATTGCCGGATCCCACCCGGGAAGGACCCATTTCTAATTCCCGGGTGGGATCCGGCATTGGAGATGTGAAAGAGGTAATAGGGGTCTATGTACTAAGCCTTGGTGAGTGATAAAGTGGAGAGAGATAAAGTGTGTGCCAATCAGCTCCTAACTATCTTGTTACAGGCTGTGTTTGAAAAAGAGCAGTGCTAAAGTGCATTACAATGATTAATTCAAGCAAGCAAAGTGTCTATTTGTAATGTTCCGTCTATCTAGATCTGCCTGGGACATGAGCATATAATACTGGATGTTGCGCGAGATTTAAGGAAAGACCACTGTGTTAAACAGCGACTGTTCACTTCTCTGAAATCTGCTTTGTAGCAATAACGTGGTAAATCTTTTGTGCGAGTAAAGGCTTGGCTGCTGTGTGTCTGCGGAATCCGGTCTCCCACGGTTTGGAGGTAAAAATATCCGTCTATTTTTAACATTTTGTATTATTGTCAGCGAGGTTAAGCACTAGTCAGGTGTCTCCCGTTGTATCAGTAAAAGCACTTGGAATGGAATAAAAGAGGTATCTCGGGCGCAGACCTTACCATTTTGTTATTAACGTTTTGTGAAGTATGTATTTTTCTATCAAAGAGAGCGTACAATATATGTTGGCAGCGTAAAAGAAACAATAAACCTTCAAACCTTAGCAGTTCTGCACAATAATTGCTGACAACTGAAATGATAAATACCGGAGTACTTTTAAATAAAAATATATAATAATAATAATAATAATAATAATAGTAACATACAGTACTGTGCAAAAGTTTTAGGCAGGTGTGGTAAAACTGCTGCAAAGAATGCTTTCAAAAATAGAGATGTTAATAGTTTATTTTGATCAATTAACAAAATGCACAGTGAATGAACAGAAGAGAAATCTAAATCAAATCAATATTTGGTGTGACCACCCTTTGCCTTCAAAACAGAATCAATTCTTCTAGGTACACTTGCGCACAGTTTTTTGGAGGAACTCGCCAGAGGACATCCTGGAGAACTAACCACAGATCTTTTTTGAGGCTGTAGACGTGATCAAAGCCTTCTGTCTCTTCATGTTGAGATCAGGGCTCTGTGGGGGCATCATTTCCAACACTCCTCGTTCTTCTTTTTACTGAAGTTAGTTTTTAATGACATTGGCTATATGTTTGGTGTTGTTGCCCTGCTGCAGAATAAAGTTGGAACCAAGCAGATGCCTCCCTGATGGTATTGCATGATGGATAAGTGCCTGGCTGTATTTCTCAGCATTGAAGCCAAAGAAACGTGCAACGTTGAGGACTGTAGACGTAGTGTTCGGCCAAGGAAACTTAGTGCATCGGATGAAAGGCACATAATGCTTCCTTACCTTTTGTCCAGCAGTTCCATCAACTCAGAACTGGCAGAAACCAGTGGGACCCAATTACACCCATATACTGTTCGGAGAGGTCTGGCCAGAAGATGTCTTCATGGGAGAATTGTGCCCAAAAAGCCATACCTTCGATGTGGAAACAAGGCCAAGTGACTCAACTATACACGAAAACATAGGAACTGGGGTGCAGAAAAATGGCAGCCGGTGCTCTGGACCAATGAGTCAAAATGTAAAATATTTGGCTGTAACAGAAGGCAATGTATTCACTGACTGGTTGGAGAGCGGAGCAATAATGAGTGTCTGCAGGTAACAGTGAAGCATGATGGAGGTTCCTTGCAAATTTAGGGCTACATTTCAGCAAATAGAGTTGGGGATTTTGTCAGGATTAATGGTTTCTCAATGCTGAGAAATACAGGCAGGTACTTATCCATCATGCAATACCATCAGCGAGGCATCTGATTGGCTCCAAATTGATTCTGCAGCAGGACAACAACCCCAAACATACAGCCAATGTCCTTAATAACGTACTTCAGAGTAAAGAAGAACAAGGCGTGTCCCCTATAATGGTTGGCTCTGTGGTGACTGGACACACCTCTTAAGCATGGGCCCCTATCACTGCCTTCCTTTCGGTGGGCTCTTCACTAGGAGCAAGAGAGGTGACTGGTTATGAGAAAGTCCATCGGCTGATATTTCCTGCATTGCATCAGACCACACCGCAGTCTTCATACAATGTATGGGAACGCTGCTTTTGTGTTATTTATCAACCTCCAGAAACAAAAAAATCGAAATCCGTGTTCAGACCGCATTAGCTTGCTCTTTCTGGAGTGCAAAGAAGGTCCACTGTAACGCTTTTGGCCAGGACTGCTATTGGCAGGGAAAGTACAGGTTGTAGGCTTGGCCAGGACAGCTGCTTATGGGAGCCCTAGATAGGGGGGCAATGATAATAAACCTGAAACCTGTTCTGAAATTGTAGTAAATAGTGATGGTAAGGAATGTTATGTTTTGGGGGAATTTATCTCACCTTTCATCAAGAGGGACACATGTCTAAAATATGTATGTCACCGCAGTGGCGTATGTTCGTTCCAGTTACCCAGAGCCAAGATAAATAGTGGTGCCCCCCCCCTTATATACAGTAGATAAATATATGTATATTATATACACTACCATTCAAAAGTTTGGGGTCACTTAGAATTTCCTTTTTTTTTTTTAAGAAAAGCACTGTTTTTTTTCAATGAAGATAACATTAAATTAATTAGAAATACACTCTATATATTGTTAATGTGGTAAATGACTATACGAGCTGCAAACATCTGGTTTTTAATGGAATATCTACATAGGTGTATAGAGGCCCATTTCCAGCAACCATCACTCCAGTGTTCTAATGATACATTGTGTTTGCTAATCGTGGTAGAAGACTAATGGATGATTAGAAAACTCTTGTGCAATTATGTTAGCACAGCTGAAAATGGGTTTGCTCGTTAGAGAAGCTATAAAACTGGCCTTCCTTTGAGCTAGTTGAGTATCTGGAGCATCACATTTGTGGGTTCGATTATACTCTCAAAATGGCAAGAAAAAGAGAACTTTCATGTGAAACTCGACAGTCTATTCTTGTTCTTAGAAATTAAGGCTATTCCATGCGAGAAATTGCCAAGAAACTGATTATTTCCTACAACGGTGTGTATTACTCCCTTCAGAGAACAGCACAAACAGACTCTAACCAGAGTAGAAAGAGAAGTGGGAGGCCCTGATGCACAACTGAGCAAGAAGACAAGCACATTAGAGTCTCTAGTTTGAGAAATAGATGCCTCACAGGTCCTCAACTGGCAGCTTCATTAAATGTTACCCACAAAACGCCAGTGTCAACGTCTACAGTGAAGAGGTGACTCCGGGATGCTGGCCTTCTAGACAGAGTGGCAAAGAAAAAGCCATATCTGAGACTGGTCAATAAAAGGAAAAGATTAATAAGGGCAAAAGAACAGCATTGCACAGAAGAAGATTGGAAAAAAGTGTTGTGGCTGAATCGAAGTTTGAGGTGTTTGGATCACACAGAAGAACATTTGCGAGACGCAGAACAAGTGAAAAGATGCTGGAAGAGTGCCTGACGCCATCTGTCAAGCATGGAGGAGGTAATGTGATGGTCTGGGGCTGCTTTGGTGCTGGTAAAGTGGGAGATTTGTACAAGGTAAAAGTGATCTTGAATAAGGAAGGCTATCACTCCATTTTGCAACGCCATGCCATACCCTGTGGACAGCGCTTGATTGGAGCCAACTTACTCCTCTATCAAGACAATGACCCAAATCACACCTCCAAATTATGCAAGAACTATTTAGGGAAGAAGCAGGCAGCTGGTATTCTGTCTGTAATGGAGTGGCCAGCGCAGTCACCAGATTTCAACCCAATTGAGCTGTTGTGGGAGCAGCTTGACCGTATGGTACGCAAGAAGTGCCCATCAAGCCAATCCAACTTGTGGGAGGTGCTTCAGGAAGCGTGGGGTGAAATTTCTTCAGATTACCTCAACAAATTAACAGCTAGAATGCCAAAGGTCTGCAATACTGTAATTGCTGCAAAGGGAGCATTCTGTGACGAAAGCAAAGTTTGAAGGTCAAAATTATTATTTCAAATACAAATCAATATTTCTAACCTTGGCAATGTCTTGACTATATGTTCTATTCATTTTGCAACTCATTTGGTAAATAAAAGTGAGTTTCCATGGAAAACACAAAATTGTCTGGGTGACCCCAAACTTTTGATCGGTAGTGTATATATACACGTGTGTGTATATACATTTCATTGTCATTTATTTTAAATCACACATCTCTTAGCAGTCCTACCCATGATTAGAACCCATGACCTGTTACACTGCAGGCAGACCTATTTGCTCCTGCACAGCAAGCCTGTAGAGTCTAAGTATATGAAGCTACTGCTTAGAATTGTCAGTTCAAAACCATTGCAACTAGGCAGATCTATGTAGTGTCCAGCCACACACTACATAGATCTGCTCAGTCACACACAATGCTGATTATTTCTCTGACAATTTTGCAAGTCTCATAGCCAGGATTACTTATTACACTGGAAGCAGGCACCTAACCGATGGAGCTATCTGCTCTTGCATAAGAAATATGAGAATTCTAACTATATGAAGTTACTTGTAATTGTTAAGAGAAATAACTTCATATAGTTTCAATTCTCATGTTTCCTATATAGGAGCAAATAGCTTCATCAGTAAGGGGCCTGCTTCCAGTGTAATAGGTTGTGGGTTCTAATCCTGGGTATGACACAAAATGTGTATCTATAATAAAGAGGGGTGTGATTTGTAAGGTGCAGTGACTAGTGGGGGAGTTGGTTACGGAAGAGATAGCAGCTGCTGTCAATTAACTTAATTGAATGATATAACGGAACAGGAGGAGAGGTGCCCCCCTTCAGAGCAGAGGCCTGACGGCAGGTGACTCCGTTGTCTCCCTATGAACCACACCCTAGGAGTACACCACCTATGAGTTCATTGTTACGTCGCAGTGATGTCACTAACTCATACATGTCCAGCAGTGAGGGGGGGGGTAAGCTGTTCCACCTAAAAAGGGTGTGGTTTAATGCAAAAGGGACATTCCGTTGGGCATAGAATTAATTGGTTTAAATTGAATTTGAAGTGGTACATAGAGTCGACAGTGTCTGGGTTGACGGATGCTAGGTCAAAAGGTCAACATGAGTTTTTAATGTTTTTTTGGTGTTGTTTGTTCCGTACAGTGTACGGGAACCCCAATTAGTGCACTGTGTCCCCTCATGCAAAGTGCCTCGCTCTGCTACTGCTGCACAGCTTACTATTCCCAATCGTTGTCCGCGTGGATCGTTAAGTATGAAAAAGTTCAACAAAATATTTTTTTAAAAAAAAACTTATGTCGACCTTTTGACCTGTCGACAAAGCACATGACGACCTAGAGACCCTGTCGACCTAGTTACTGATGACCAATAGTGGTCGACCTAGTTACTGTCGACCTAGAGACCGGATCCCACACTCCTAAATATTGGCTGAGTCCTTAGCAGGTAGATGATGAGTACACTTTGGTATGTATTTGGCTTTGTAGTACTGTAATGCAGTGTCTTTTACTGTTACAGCTGCTATATATTTATATTTGGTACAACATGTAGCAAATCCATTTGCTTATCTGTCCTTTTATAGTGTATATAAATCAAAGCTGAAAACCCCTGAAGGTATTATGGTTTTTCAGGGTCTAAAATAGCAAATCCACAGCACGGTACACAGGATAAATGTTCCCAGGGGGTGGAATTTAACAAGATATTGGAGCCACCGTATATCCGAAAATAAATGCTGCAGACACAAAAAGACACAAGCGGAGCAGCGGCTTCAGCTCCTTATTTTCCTAGTATCAGAAATATCGCAAAAAGACCCGTACATTGGTTTATTACTTTTTTACAATACCATTTTTTACAGTTACATATTAAAACAGAAAGTACAGAGAGAAGAGTACTTACAGTGACCTTTCTCTGCATTGCAGAAGAATATTTATAAGCCTGTTGGGCAAATGCACTAAGCCGTGGAGAGAGATAAAGTGGACGGAAATAAAGTACCAGCCAATCAGCTCCTAAGTGTCATGTTACAGGGTGTGGGGCAGATGTATTAACCGGGAGAAGGCATAAGGAAGTGATAAACCAGTGATAAATGCAAGGTGATAAATGCACCAGCCAATCAGCTAAATATGTATATTAAAAGTTAGGAGCTGATTGACTGGTGCGTTTATCACCGTACACTGATCACTGATTTATCACTTCCTTATGCTGGCTCCAGGCTTAATACATCTGTGTTTTAAAAAGGCCAGTTAGGAGCTGATTGGTTGATAGTTTATCTCTCTCCACTTTAGCACTCAGGGGGTCATTCCAAGTTGATCGCTCGCTAGCAGTTTTTAGCAGCCGTGCAAACGCTATGCCGCCGCCCACTGGGAGTGTATTTTAGCTTAGCAGAAGTGCAAACGGTTTTATCGCAGAGCGCCTGCAAAAAAAAATTGTTTAGTTTCAGAGTAGCTCAAAACCTACTCAGCGCTTGCGATCACTTCAGACTATTCAGTTCTGGATTTGACGTCACACACCCGCCCAGCCATGCCTGCGTTTTCCCTGGCACACCTGCGTTTTTGCGAACACTCCCTGAAAACACCACCCAGAAACTCCCACTTCATGTCAATCACTCTGCGACAACCAATGTGACTGAAATGCATCCCTAGACCCTGTGCAAATCTGCATCGTTCGTTGTGCCCGTACGTCGCGCGTGCACATTGCGCCGCATATGCATGCGCAGAACTGCCTTTTATTAGCCTGATCGCTGCGCTGCGAACAAATGCAGCTAGCGATCAACTCGGAATGACCACCTCAACTAGGCTTAGGCATCTGCTCCTAAGAATCACAAGACGCAGAAGAGTATTAATATAAATGAATGTATGTTTTCTCCATTTGCTTGTTTTCTTTATACGTTATTTATCGAATGTCCCCAAAAATTAAGTCCAATTTTGTGCTCCTCCCCACCTCTAAAAATAAAATTAACAATTAAAACAAACGTTTAATGGTAAATTGTGAATATTTTCTAAACAAAGTGGTATGCTTTTACGAGACTAAGGAGTATATTTACTGAGCATCGGTTTTGACTTTTTGATGGTTTTCTGGTTCTATGAAGCTGGCATTAGTTATGTACTATAGGGTTTATTCTGAACAGAAAATCCCGATTGGAGCATGGTAGATTCAGATGTCCAGTAGATGTGGGAACTGTACTGAGCTGGTGCCATTTTTATGAACTGGAGGAGAATTTTGAGAAATCTCCAAAATGACTTTAATAATTCCCAGACATACCTGATTAATGCAAAATGAATGCAAAAAGGGTGATTTTCTAATTACGTAATAAATTTTTTTTAATTATGAATTGGCCCGTAAGGATGATTTACTGTATCAATCTTGTAAAGAAGACAAGTGTAAGTGTTGCCATATGAGATTCTAGCGATCATTTATCCAGCACATCCTATAACACGATAGCTACAATCTGATTGGTTCATTCTTTAGGAGGTTTGTTCCATCTCCCCTGTATCACTGACAGCCAGATTGGTAGTTACAGCTGCTGTATGGTGTGACCTATTGGTCTATTGCAGCGCCATTTATGTCATATATTTGAATTTGGCAATAGTGTTCCATACTCTTCCACATAGCAGTTTAGTACATAAGATAAGAGTACTTGGTCTTAGGGGAAAACAGTGTTGGATTTTACCGGTGCCCCGGTCCCACAGGGCCCAGACTGCGCACTGCTTTGTGCAACTTTAAGTACAACCATTGGGGTGGTGCTGTCCATGTGGAGCCAGAGAGCAGAGGACAGAAGGGATGGGCATTCATCTCGAGATTTTTAAAGAATCGATTTTCATGCCCAATACAACACAATTTTTGTATTTATTCTGGAGACTTATGATGTATTAATAGATCAATCCAAAAATATTCGTTATGGTAAGAACTTACCGTTGATAGCATTATTTCTCTTAAGTCCACATGATCCACAGGATAACATTGGGATAGGATGATGCAACAGCGATTTGCACCAAATGATCAAAGCTTTTGACCTCCCAGCATGCAACGGGCCCGTCCAATATCCCCGCCTCCTGGCTCAGGCAAATCAGTTGTTTTTCCAAAGCTTAAGGCAGGAGCATCTTAGAGAGCCCTAATGAGATGAGAAGAACACACATGCACACCCTTCCATACAAGAAGGAAGAGGTTAGTGAGTGAAAGGATCCTTAAATCAGGTACGTCAGGGTGGGATCTATGTGGATCCTGTGAACTTAGGAGAAATAACATTATCAACGGTAAGTTCTTACCATAACATATATATTTCTCCAGCAGGGTCCACAGGTTATCCACAGGATAACATTGGGATTTCCCAAAGCAATTTAGTGGTGGGGACGCTCCTGATTGGACAGGAGAATTCTTTGTCCGAATTCAGCGTCCTGAGAGGCAAAGGTATCAAAGGCATAATGTCTAATGAATGTGTTACTGGAAGATCATGTGCTGCCCATGATGGACCTACCTTACATGTAGAGTGAGCAGAGACATTAGCCGGAACAGGGAGATCAGCTTGAGAATATGCTTCTGCAATCGTCAACCGAAGCCACCTTATCAGCAGGCCATCCTCTCTTGTGAAATCCGTAGAGAACGAAGAGAGTATCTGTCTTTCTGATGGCATTGGTACGATCCACGTAGATCCTTAAGGCATGGACTACGTCCACAGATGCATCTCCCGCAGAAAGGTCCGGCCCCTGGAAGGCCGGACTACAATTTCTTCGTTAAAGTGGAATTTAGACACCACCTTCAGAAGATACCCAGATTTAGTTCTGAGAACTGCTCTATCTGGATAAAAAATCAGAAATGGAGGATGACATAACTATGCCCCTAAATCTGATACTCTTCTAGCTGAAGCAATGGCCAGTAGAAAGAGAACTTTTGCTGTCAACCATTTAAGAGCCACTCTTTTAAGTGGTTCAAATTGGGCAACCTGAAGGGCCTTTAGAACTAAACTTAAGTCCCAAGGCACTGTAGGAGGAACAAAAGGAAGTTGAAAGCGCAGCATTCCCTGGAAAAAAGTGTGCACATCCTGTAGGTTAGCAAGTTTCTTTTGTAACCATACAGTCAATGCTGACACTTGCAATCTCAAGGAGGCCACCTGTAATCCTTAATCCATTCCTGTGTTTCTGCAGACAGGCTATTGTCTGTTGCAGATGACAGAGGAGCAATTCCTGATATTGTGCCAGGATTAATAGGTCGTCGAGGTATGGAAAAATTCTTATCCCCTGCTTACGGAGATAAGCAGCCATTACCATCATAATCTTGGTGAATACTCTGGGGGCTGTGGCCAATCCAAATGGAAGGTCCTGGAACTGAAAATGCTGTTGGAGGATAGCAAACCTGAAATAGTGCTGATGGGACAGTGCTAAAGGAACATGTAGGTAAGCATCCTAGATATCCAGCGATACCATAAAATCCCCTGGCTCCATGGCCAAAATGATGGAACGTAAAGTCTCCATATGAAACCGAGGAACCCAAATGTACTTGTTCAGCACTTTGAGATTGAGTATGGGCCGGAATGACCCATTTAGCTTCTGGACTAGAAACAGGTTAGAATAAAAACCTTGTCCTTGCTGTGCAGGAGAAACTGAAATGATTACTCCTGACTGAAGCAATTTCTGAACTGCCTCTTGCAAAGCCCTGGCCTTCGTTTCCACTGAAGACAGGCTGGTACAAAAAAACCTTTGAGGAGGGTGTTTCTTGAAAGCAAATGCATAACCGTGAGATACTGCTTCTTGCACCCAGGCATCTGTGGTAGACTGCTGCCAGATCTCTGCAAACTGAAGAAGTCAGCCTCCCACCCTGGGGTCCCCCAGGTGGAGGCCCGCACCATCAACCTGATGGCTTATCTTCTGATTTGGAAACCGGTCCTCGGGTAGCCCACTGCTTTTTAGTCTTACCAGACTTCTTGTATTGGGACTGTTTTCCATCACCTTTTCCTTTTGCTTTTCCTTGAGACCAAAAGGGCCGAAAAGCTGGAAATCTAGGCTTGAATTTGTGTCTGGAAGGGAACTTCACTTTCTTGGAGTCTGCTACTGACTCCAAAATACTGGTTGATTCTTTACCAAAAAGAATATCTCCAGTAAAAGGCAAAGACTCCAGAACCTTCTTGGATTCTGAATCAGCTTTCCATGTACGTAGACAAACTGCTCTGCGAGCGGTTACTGCTGAAGTGATGCCTGAGAGGCAGTTGTACCCATATACAAGGCTACTTCTTCCATAAACATTGCCGCCTGTTTGATATGTGCAATATGGGATTTTTGCTCTCTAGATGCCATTGAAAGATCCTCCTCCAATGCATCAGCCCAGGCAGCCACTGCTTTCGCCATCCAGGCTGAAGCCATGGCTGGTCTTATGAATGCCCCAGACAAGGACAAAATGGTTTTCAGAAAACCATCCACTCTACTATCCGTGACATCATTTAATAATGTTGAAGGCAGAGGTAATGTAGATTTTCGCACTAATCGGATGTCATGCGTATCTACTTTGGGAGCCACCTCCCTTTTTAAACAGTCCGCAGCCGGAAGCAGATAATTGGAATTCCATTTCCTTGGAATGCTAAACTTCTTACTGGGCGTAACCCAAGCCTCTTGCATAATTTCCGTCAGCTCTTCTGACCCAGGAAACTCAGGGGGTAATTCAGACCTGATCGTAGCAGCAAATTTGTTAGCAGTTGGGCAAAACCATGGGCCTAATTCTGAGTTGATCGCAGCAGCAACTTTATTAGCAGTTGGGCAAAACCATGTGCACTGCAGGAGGGGCAGATATAACATGTGCAGAGAGAGTTAGATTTGGGTGGGGTGTATTCAAACTGAAATCTAAATTGCAGTGTAAAAATAAAGCAGCCAGTATTTACCCTGCACAGAAACAAAATAACCCACCCAAATCTAACTCTCTCTTGTCAAAGTCAAAAAATATTGCAGTACACACATCACGTACAAATTACACACAGATGGCCTTCGCGCGTGTACTTGTTCTGCTGTGCGTGCGCATATCCGCAATTTGCGTATGGTCGCTCCCGCGGTCCTGCGTATTAGCGCGTGGTATGAGTATTTACGGTACAGTTTGTGAACGCATGGAAGGCTATCAAAACACATTACATATTTAATCCAAATAGTGCACAATGTACACATAGTCTCCTCGCATCACATCAGAAAGTAACATCAGTTTAAATGGTAACAGAACAAAGGGATTCACCTTTACAGGATAGGAGTGGATAGAACAAGGTTACAAGGTGGTGTTTGGTATCCAGCTGTAGGGTATTTTAAGGGTAACATGTTCCTGCGGATAGTTATGTGCAGGAGCAGAATATAGATATAAACTGTATTTACTGTACATTATGTATGCGGCGGGAATCCAGAGTAGACCACCCACAAGAGCAGTTGGAACAGACATCGCCCACCTATTCAAACCGACCTATGACCTCTCCTGTACTGTAAAAGTGCATTCCTGTGTCCAATGGACAAAGAGATTACAGTATCCATTGTGTTATGTTTTGGATGAATTGTATAAAGAGAGCCTGCAGCAGGCCTGGTCAGACACAAGACTCACAACGTTATCTATCAGATGACGGAGGACCAGACTGGGTAGCGCGGCGAATCCACTCACGTATGTAACATTGACTGTAGCTATTTACTCTGTTAAATTGTATTGTTTGTATTGTAACCCCCTTTCAGCAATAATACGCTGTGGTGTCGGAACCCAGCGGTTTAATTACAATCTGGTGTTGTGTCTTCATTGCCCTGCTAAGGTTTAAAGTGTATTATCATTGCATTGCATAGCTGTTAAGGGTTTACAGTGTATCTCTGGGTGTGTACGCGCTGTGAGTACTTTGTACCGTCAGCATGGCGTTTGTACGCAAAGTCCGTACACAGTACGGGACTTTGTACACTAATAGCGTACAAAGTACGTAGAGTGTGTATTAAGTATAGCGGCCGCAGCGGCTCCATGGTAAAGAGTATATAAGGTGTGTTTAAGGTATAGCTTTCATTCCTGAAGATAAATCAGCATTATCAATTGGGGGCTCTCACGGGATATCACGTTCTTAATGATGCACTGTACATTACAAACGCGGCTGTAATTGACCGGCTCCAATGGACGCATTGAGAAGCTGATGAAAATAACATCCACGTTAATGTATTGTTGTGGTATCAGTAAGCCGCTGATATGAAATTCAAGGGACAATGCGTTTCTCATATTTAAGATGCTTAAATGTATTTTTATTGTTGCAAAACAAGGTTAAAATAAGTCATATTGTGTTTGATTCAGATTGGATTGTTTATCTGTTAAGTAGGTTTAAAAGTACATTTAAAAGTTGCTGCATAGCCTTGATATAGTTTTTATTTTTAACTCAGGCCTAAAATAACTTCTGGTGCTTGTATGATGTGTGATTTCTTTGTGACAAAGGAAGCCGCATGGTCTGTCCTCCATTTTGGACTAACCACATGGCCTGTCCACCATTTTGTGTAACCCTCATGGATGTGGAAGGGGGAGGAGCAGCGGCCATTTTGGAAGGTAATTTTTCTAAATGGCTGATTTTCAGTCTGCTCAGAATAATCAGCTTTCCTTGGTCACATGAAACACGATTTATGAGTTACCAATGCATTTATTTAACCCATGCCATAGTCAATTACAAATAGTTTCAATGGGGCCTAGTGAAAATTAATAGTGAGATGAATACTTGATGTAAGAATTACACACAGATATAAACAAAGTTTTTTTTTCTTTTACCTCTAGGATTCAGTTAACTCTGCTTGCTAGTTTAGGATAGCCATTGAAATGTTAATTAACCTGTCCCACTACCCTCTTGAACAGGCATATGAACCTCTGTTGATATGCAAATTAGAAGCACTGAATGGGTAAATGAGTCTCATAGGAGACCAGTGAATGGCACATATATATAATATTATAATTATGTGTGTGTTTATATCAATGTATGTTCTGCGGGATGGCTATCCAATCTGAATCATATCATTTAAATTATTGATTATTGCTAGAGTCATTATAGATCTGTGTGAAATAGGATACATTTGTTGCTATATAGGTAAATTTATAGGTAAATTTGAAATAACAGTATTTTAAGGAAGTAAGCGTAAAGACACAAACGCAGGTCTGCATAAAAATTTATACAGAACAAGTTGTGTCTAGTGGGCAATAGTAATTAGTATTGTTCACATTTATAGAGCTGTGTGATTTATTGCGGACGCAGGGTTTTGTACACGTGTCTCGGACAAAGTACAGGACTGCGCACGCAGCATGAGAGACATGCACGGTCGCGTGTTTGCGCAAAGTGCATAAGAATGCGGGCGCTAAGTACAAATTATACATTAGTGTCGTTTAGTTCAAAGGTGGGATAGTAGACATTTAATACAATAGCACATAACTATCAGATTTAAAAAAGCAGGTTACTCTAAATTTAGTTTAAAAACTGTATTGCCTCTGGGGTAAAGCTGCCTATCTGAATGAATTTAAATTTTCTGTACAGAAAAACCAAAGTGTATTTGTGTGAGTGAAAGCGGACAGAGTGGAACTGAACCCAGAAACTGAAGTGGTCTCAAGTGTTCTGAAGTGGTCTGAAGTGGAAACACTGGGTTAGTAGAGGCCCGGTGGCATAGGGTTCGCTACCCTGCATTATTAGGAACTGAAGTGGTCTGAAGTGATCCCATACAACTGAAGTGGTCTAAAGTGGTCTGGAGTGGTCTAGGCTAAAGTGGTCTACAGCAATCGTAGGGCATATAGATAACGTATCTATAGGCTGTGCTATTGCATCGCATGTCCGTTTGTTCTGCACAGCACAACGTGATACTATTGTGTCATATGCGCTGTGGAAGAGCATACGCAGACGTGATTGTATAGACAAAGGGTTTTTCTTTGATAACGTCGGGAAATCTCCCTGGTGGGCTTCACTGGAAAGGGTGAAGGATAGTTATCTAATTTCTCTGTTTTTCACCCTACAAACAATTCCAGTTGAAAGATACCGAAAAGGAATTTTTCGCTGCCTCTCTCAGGAAAATATTCCAAACAGAACTTCCACCGAAAGAAATTACGGTGTTGTATGGTCTGATAGGAGCCCTAAGTTGGGTACATTGCGATCCGCTACCAACAGTGTATCGTTGTATTGGCCAACGTGGGCGGAGAGCGAGTGGAAGGCGCTCGGGGATACTTCCACCGTCTACTTATATTGAGTATTTTGGTGTTTGTGGGAATTTTTTAAAGTTATTAAAAAAAGACCCACAAATATGGGAGCCAGTTGCTCAAGTAAGAGACGTTTAGACAGGGTTCAGGCAGAATTGTGGCCAAAAGGCTCAGCAAGGTTTATCATGTGTGAAAAATATGGTTCACACACAGAAGTTTTATGCAATGAGTGGGTATGTATGACTAACAAAGATAGGGAACCATTCCCTAGGGTGGGCAGCTTTGAACCAGAGGTATTACAGAACTTAAGGTTAAGGATATGTCTGATAAAATCCAAGAAAACAAAGGACTAGACATACAGATTGTTTAAATTTATGGCAACAGGAGGGGGATATACAAAGAATTAGCTTGCGCAGCAGGTTCCAAACCTAGCGGGAAAGCAATGGCGACCGCACTACCACCACTACTGTATATTGCGGGGGAGAAGATGGCTACAGTCAATGGTATATCCGTAAAATATAGTAGTATGTAAAAACAATGTATTAACCCTAATTATTTTTTGCAAGATGTATCCTGTTTTTGAAGTATTTTCAAGGTTATAGGTCGCAAGAGGATGATGGACTTGCTGGCAGATCAGTTCCTGTATTTATTTGCAGAGAGAGAGAGAGACATGGGATGCATTGGATGGAATGGTAATTGTATCGCTGGCCTGTAACTGTAATTGTATGTAACTGTATGTTTTAACTGCTTACTGTATGAGTTGTAACTATAGGTATACTGTACTTTGTAATATATATATATTGAATCTATATCTTTTTTTTTAATAACTAATATATCCAGCCAAATCGCAGCTCTCCTCCAAACAGTCACCTTGCTGCAGGAAACTCAGGTGGGGCCTGTCCAACCAGGTAGAGCAGTAACAATATTCCCCAATGAAAGAACTGGTGAGGTCACAGCTACCGGTAAGTGTGAGACAGTTCATTGCACAGAGACAACAACACCTCACAGTAAACAGATTAGGAACGGAATGGTGGGATTACACCCTGTCTTGGAAATAGTAACCCCCAATGGGGGAACCGATAGTCAGGGAATAATCCTCACCAGGAATAATGCAATGTATTGCCCGTGGCCCAGAGATGAGCTGCGAGCAATCATTTCAGAATTCCCCGACCCTCGGAAGCATTTAGCCAGATGTCAGAAATTTTTCAGAGATCTGGGTAATGCCTATGAACCGACAAACAAACACTGGCGGATATTTTTGAAAGCGTGCCTACCTCCTAATATTGACACCCAAAAATGTATCACTGATTGTAGATTAGAGTCGGATAGTCTTATGACTGACAAAACACAATCAGGAGAACTTAGAGCAAATTAACATGCAACTAGAGTTGTATTTCCCCACAACTGTTAAGTGGAGAAGAATTTTCTCTATAGAACAGAGGGAAAATAAAATGACATCTGAATATTTCCATCAGGACCTGCAAATAATAGATAGATACATGGGGGTATCAGATACAGGGAACGATGCAAATTACAGGGAGGTAGCTGTTTCTGTATTAATGGACGGACTCAATCAGACAGTAAGGGACACGGTACAAACATTTTTTGCCTGATTGGAGAGCGGCCACAGTAGCTTGTCGTAGAGAGTGCGCGATTGAACACCATAAAAATAGTGTTAAGCGCAGAGAACAACAGGTGGAGAGGTTGAGGACGGTAAGTATACTGGCACATACAGGAAAGACCCATCAGTCCAAACCTCAGAACCCTAATGGTCAATAATATGTTACATTTGTAGGAAGGAAGGGCATTTTGCCAGAGATTGTAGGAGTAGTAGGACACATAGTCAATATAGATCCCCTAGACAGAAAACACAAGCCACGTTATTAAACACAGACGGTATCAAGGGACATATAGTAAGGAGTCACGAGCCATATAGAAAACACAGATTCGGCTAATGGGAAGAACAGAATAAATGCAACTTACTAATGTTACATTTCGCTGTTCTAGATGCATGTCCATCACAGGTAGAGAAAATTATCTCAAAGATACCGGGTTCCCTATGAACTTAGAATGGACAGGACACTGGATTGATGGCTGGGATAGTCCCAGTAGAGATATAACACACATAGATTTTTTTTGGGGAGCAGACCGAGTAGAGAATCATTCCCCTTAGTGCCCAATCCAGATGTCAAACTTTGTAAAATCTTCTTTGCCTCTACCAACTTATCTGTTACTAAACTCTATGTGATTTGTCTTCAAAGTTTCCTCTTCATCTCTTACGTTCACCGACAGGGTTACAGTGCAGACGTCACATGCCTACTCGGTCCTTCAGAGTTCTGCCCAAATCCAGTATATCTCACCAGCATAGGGACACCAGTATTAATGCAGTGTGCCTGGTCATGCACAAAGGGTGGAGAATGGGAATACGGGTGAAGGGAGACTGTATATAGACACCGATATGCATGATGGCGTGACAGCCTGATGGTGAACGCAAATCTGAAAAATTTTCTTTTTATTATTTCCGTTCTCTTTTCACTTTCCACAGATGGTTTACTTCACACAACTAATAATACACAACAGTTAAACACGTTGAAATGCAAGATTTATGTTCCCTACAGAAAGGTCGCTGACCCGGAGAGAACTCGTGACAAAGAGCAGAGTGTAGAGAACCTCGTATCACTGGATTGTCTGTTCCGGGAAGGTTGAGAGGCAGGACTGTTGAAGGGCATCCGAGCACAGATCTAGAACGGTTGTAGTATCATTCTTTTTTTCACCTCCCCCTGCATTTTCCTGTCTTTTCCCCTTCTTATTTTCCTCCTTTCCCTAAACGAAATGGATCGATCACAAGAGACTGCGTTTAGGGTTCTATTAGTAATTCTGGTTTTGATCAAGGACAGTTTGTTTTGGTGAGGGTCCCAGAGAGGTCAAGCAGGGATTTGGAATGGGTTCTGATGGCAAGTATGAATTTGTAGGATCTCAGGATCAGCGCATCACTTTAGTAAAGGCTGGCATCAGTAAGCGCTCTGGTAGTCAGGGAGCTCGGAGGCACTGTGAGGGGTTATTGTCTGATGAATATTGTATTTGTAGGAATTGTGAGAATATAGTTGAGGATGGGTGCATCCAGAGATGTCAGTCCAACCTTAATATCGACATGGACTGTCATCCGTTGAGTGATTACCACTCACTAGTGGGTAAGGTCTTAAACCAGACAGAATGCTGGGCGTGCTCACAAGTACCTCAAGGTCAGAGCAAGTCAGGATTAGTACCGTACCCTTTAGCAATAGATGAGGCACTCGAATTACGGGGTGGGAGACCGGTGGACAAGAAATTCAATATCTCTAGGCCCCCTAGTTTGAAGCTCCACCAGTATCATGTAGACAGGTCCTTATTGTGTTTCAATATTTCCAATTACCGAAAACTGGGAAATTGGGAAGTGACGTGGAATAACCAGACAATAACCTTTTCACACAGAGCTGATAGGATACCCATAGACTCTGAACTTGTACGCCAAATAGCCAACAGTGGGAGGTATTTTCGGTATAGGTATACTCGTGGAAACAAGACCATGTGATGTGGGTTGGAAAAGTATCGCCAGGGTATTGTGCCCATATCATCCAGCCCGATACTTGTACTGAGCAGATGGGAGAACTAGGGATAGGTTTCTTTACTTGGAAAGTTTGTAATATGGTGATGTCATATTTTGTCCCCTATGTTCTCCCAGATGATGCCTATTTCATATGTGGGAGGAAGGCGTACAAGTGGCTTGCCCCGAGCTCAGAGGTATTGTGTTATATTGGGAGAGTACTACCAGAGGTCATGACCATAACCCATGATAAAATGAAAGACGTTCACCGCAGTGCTCAGGCTCCTTATACTCATACTCACTATGAACACATCATCAAGAGACACCTCATAGATAGGACAGAGCAGGCAGCCTCTGATTTGATCCACGAATCCACCGGGATTCAATTCCTTCTCGCATTAGACATCACCCGTACTGCCAGAGGAATTATAAATTATAGGTATATCCATGCGCTAGCGTACTTGATAGATAATATCACTGAGATGTATGACGACACCTTCCGGTATACGGGAAGGGAGTTACAAGCTTACAAGCAGGAACTGATTCAGCACAGGATGGTCCTTAATTATATCACAGCCGTGACAGGTGGGTACTGTGTTACTCTGGCAACTCAATATGGTGTGCAGTGCTGTACGTATATTACGAACAGCACTGACGACTCCACGGAGATCAATCGATCAAAAGATGGACAATATCTTGCAGTTGAAGTGGGAGTTCAGGAGGAAGCACAACCTTATCTTAGCGACTGTGAGTAATGAACTGACCAGCTGGGTCTCATGGTTGAACCAACGCAATTGGTTCTCAGGTTTAGGAGAGTGGGCTCAAAATGTCATCACGAGTGTAGGGAAGTTTCTCCTTTGTATCCTGGGAGTCGTCATAATTATTGGTTTGATATTTAGGTGTGTTCGAATTCTGATGCGGCGCAAGCACGGCACAAAATTGATGAGTCTAAGGAGCAAGGGTACTGTTACAGCAGCAGATTTAATTTATGACCCATCCATAGAGACAGTGATAAAATGTTTATGTGAATGTATTTTATTTATATTTCTTATCTACATCTCTGCAACCTTCAGTTAATAGCACACATAGTCAACAGGTGATATCCACATATACTAGCACTCACTTATGTTTCCCCCTCCATGTATCATCAACTAAATGTGCACCCCATTTGTTTTAACAAGAAGCCGAAAAGAGCACGGTAGTGTTTGTTGGCCCATTTACAGACCCTTGATATGGGATGAGAAGGATTTAATGTATACTTCGCAATACCTCGAAGCTTATTTAGAACATATACGGCACGATGGTACATGCCCCTCAGACATGGATTCATACATACATGCTTTCTACTATCCCACTAGGTAATACATTTCCCACCTACAACTCTCCCCCGACCATCCAAACTTCTGTAGATATTGTGTAGATATTTTTCTGTTTATTGATTAGATAGTGGCAGTTATTGGTGACTGCCAAAGGGTGGACTGTCAAAGTCGAAAAATATTGCACTACACACATCACGTACAAACTACACACAGATGGCCTCCGCGCGTGTACTTGTTCTGCTGTGCGTGCGCATATCCGCAATTTGCGTATGGTCGGTCCTGCGTATTAGCGCGTGGTATGAGTATTTATGGTAGAGTGTTTGAACGCATGGAAGGCTATCAAAACACATTACATATTTAATCCAAATAGTGCACAATGTACACATAGTCTCCCTGCACCACATCAGAAAGTAACAGCAGTTTAAATGGTAACAGAACAAAGGGATCCACCTTTACAGGATAGGAGGGGACAGAACAAGGTTACAAGGTGGTGTTTGGTGTCCAGCTGTAGGGTATTTTAAGGGTAACATTCCGGTGTTGGTTTGCGGAAGATCGCATGTTCCTGCAGATAGTTATGTGCAGGAGCAGAATATAGATATAAACTGTATTTACTGTACATTATGTATGCGGCAGGAATCCAGAGGAGACCACCCACAAGAGCAGTTGGAACAGACATCGCCTACCTATTCAAACCGACCTATGACCTCTCCTGTACTGTAAATGACCATCCCTGTGTCCAATGGACAAAGAGATTACAGTATCCATTGTGTTATGTTTTGGATGAATTGTATAAAGAGACCCTGCAGCAGGCATGGTCAGACACAAGACTCACAACGTTATCTATCAGATGACGGAGGACCAGACTGGGTAGCGCGGCGAATCCACTCACGTATGTAACATTGACTGTAGCCATTTACTCTTTTATATTGTATTGTTTGTATTGTAACCCCCTTTCAGCAATAATACGCTGTGGTGTCGGAACCCAGCGGTTTAATTACAATCTGGTGTCGTGTCTTCATTGCCCTGCTAAGGTTTAAAGTGTATTATCATTGCATTGCATAGCTGTTAAGGGTTTACAGTGTATCTCTGGGTGTGTAAGCGCTGTGAGTACTTTGTACCGTCAGCACGGCATTTGCACGCAAAGTCCGTACACAGTACGGGACTTTGAACGCTAATAGCGTACAAAGTACATAGAGTGTGTATTAAGTATAGCGGCCGCAGCGGCTCCATGGTAAAGAGTATTTAAGGTGTGTTTAAGGTATAGCTTTCATTCCTGAAGATAAATCAGCATTATCACTCTGCACATGTTATAACTGCCCTCCCTGCAGTGCACATGGGGGGTCATTCCGAGTTGTTCGCTCGCAAGCTGCTTTTAGCAGCATTGCACACGCTAAGCCGCCGCCTACTGGGAGTGAATCTTAGCTTCTTAAAATTGCGAACGAAAGATTCGCAGTATTGCGAAAATACATCTCTGTGCAGTTTCTGAGTAGCTCGAGACTTACTCGGCATCTGCGATCAGTTCAGTGCTTGTCGTTCCTGGTTTGACGTCACAAACACACCCAGCGTTCGCCCAGACACTCCTCCGTTTCTCCAGCCACTCCCGCGTTTTTCCCAGAAACGGTAGCGTTTTTTCCCACACACCCATAAAACGGCCTGTTTCCGCCCAGAAACACCCACTTCCTGTCAATCACATTACGATCACCAGAACGAAGAAAAAACCGTGAGTAAAATTCCTAACTGCATAGCAAATTTACTTGGCGCAGTCGCAGTGCGGACATTGCGCATGCGCACTAAGCGGAAAATCGCTGCGATGCGAAAAAATTTACCGAGCGAACAACTCGGAATGACCACCATGGTTTTGCCCAATTGCTAACAAACTTGCTGCTGCGATCAACTCAGAATTACCCCCCATGTGCACTGCAGGTGTGGCAGATGTAACGTGCAGAGAGTGTTAGATTTGGGTGGGTTATTTTGTTTCTGTGCAGGGTAAATACTGGCTGCTTTATTTTGACACTACAATTTGGATTTCAGTTTGAACACACCCCACCCAAATCTAACTCTCTCTGCACGTTATATCTGCCCCTTGGGGGGGCCCTTGCAGTGCACATGGTTTTGCCCATTAGCTAACAAATTTGATTTTTGGGGGGTAATTTTATAAACTCTTTAAATACTGTAAATGTTTCAAATGACTGTTTAAGAGAAAGAGGCTCACTGCTTTTATCGGATGTTAGTGGCGCGAGTGTTACTTTTAAGAGGAAGAAAGAGGATAGTAGTATCCCTTATTACCTGGAACCAGTGGCGGAACTAGCGAGCGGTGGACCCAGGTGCGACAAAGTGCTTTGCTTCCCCCCCATCCAAGTCCACCCCCTCAACCCTGGAGAGGATCTGGTGAGGGGGACTTGCTCAGGGCCAGAGAAATGGATACCTAGCAACAGTGCCGTAACTAGACATTTTAGCACTGTGTGCAAGAAATGGCATCGGAGTCCCACCCCTGCATGCAAAAGATAGTGGCGTGGCTTTGTAGGGTAGGGTGTGTCAACAAAATAATACCAATTCATAAAACGGTGCACAGTAGTCTCCATTATTCAAATGACGCCGCACAGTAGCACCACTACACCAGGTAGAGACCCCTTTACACATTACGGCAGACAGCGTCCCCCTTTTTACACATTGCGGAGAAAGAAAGAAAGAAAGAAAGAAAGAAAGAAAGAAAGAAAGAAAGAAAGAAAGAAAGAAAGAAAGAAAGAAAGAAAGAAAGAAAGAAAGAAAGAAAGAAAGAAACTTACCCTCTCCGCTGGCTCAGGCTCCTCGGTGCAGCTTCTGATCACGATTCCCGGGCAGGAGAGAAGGTGGAGGAGGGAGCCGCAGCAGCGCTGTGTTATTGGTGGAGGCGCTGCTGCTGCTGCCCCTCTGCTTCACTATAGGCTGTTCTCGGAAGACAGCCTATAGTGAAGCAGAGGGGCAGCAGCGCCTCAACCAGTAACAAAGCGCTGCTGCGGCTCCCTCCTCCTTCTTCCCCCCCATACCGCTGCGCTCCTCTCCTCTCAGGGCGGCTGTGCGCTGCGGGCAGCGGTTGCCCGCAGCGCACAGCGGCATGTAATGAGTCAGTTTGACTCATTACATGCTTTGGGCCCCTGGACAGAGGCGGGTCCCAGTGCAACGCACTGGTTGCACTGGCGGTAGTTCTGCCTCTGCCTGTAACCATCATGGAACATCTGACAATTTTGAGGTGGACTATACCATTGGACAATACTTATATTGGAGTGTCCCCATGGATTTTGTTGTGTAATTATGGATTTGGGACTTTGGCCAACAGAGGACCTTCCTTGGGGAAGCAGCTGAATTTCATATAACTGAGTGTATGTTTTAAACAAATATTGGGCTAGATGTAAAAGGGTCCAAGTTTGGGAAATGTGTGAGTTTACAGCAAAACTCGCATATTTTAAATCTTGTGCAATGAAATAGGGTGCAAAAAAAAAAGCAAACTTGCATTTCCCACAATCCTGCAACTCACAATGACAAAACTCGCATCTAGAAGTTTTTCCATTTTGTGCATACAACTCAGCCAGTGTAATAGGGTGCGAGATGTAAACTCGCATCTAAAACCTTACCAAAAATGATCAAAAAAATAGACCTAGCTCAGATAAGCAAGTTTAATGGGCCACTTTGCTAAATAATGTATAAATACACTGTAAAAGCCCATTTAGAATAACTAAACATACTGGGTGAGATTCAAATGATATATCACGCCCAATTTCCTTTCTAAAATTATCTCCGTTATTGCGCATGTTGCGCCCATAGTAATCAGGTTTAGCTGTGTAAAGGGTTGGGTGCCTCCCTACTTCGGGGGTAGCGAGCTGAAATAATGATACCACGCCCCTGAGGGCAGAAATAGAACAGGTGTGGAAAGGGGTGAAAAGAATTGAATCCCGCCCACTGTATCTAAATATAAGTTTAAAAACCCATTTATAAAAATGTAACCCCTAAAAATAGTATACTTAGATGTAAATGTAAAAAAACCCATTATCCAAGCCTATTACCTATAACAGACCCCCAAAATAACGTACCTACATGTAAGTGTTAAAAAAAACTATTTACATTGATGTACCACCTACTATTTACATTAATGTACCTACATCTACAATAAAGAAAATGCATAATCAAAATATACAAAGCAATTTACACAAGGAACTTACTTACTTTATAAAGAAAGACAGACATTTTTTATTGAACATGAAATGGGGACCCCCCCCCCCACCACCACCACAAAATCAACAAAAATAGGATTTTAAATACCTACTGGTAAACCTTTTGTCGTAATCCATAAGGGATATTGGGGACAGAATTAGTACGATGGGGTATAGACGGGTCCAAAGGATCCAGTGCACTTTAAATTTCTTCAACTGGGTGTGCTGGCTCCTCCCCTCTATGCCTCCTCCTACAGCTCAGTTATAGGTAAAACAGTGCCCGAAGGAGAATGACATACTTGAGAGAAGGAACATAACAGCAATAATGGTGGTGAGAATTACACACCAGCACACCGATACATAACCAGGCCAGCAACGTCTGGCAACAGTAACAGCAACAGCTGAACAGGCAACACAGAACAGAGAACCTGCAGAAAGTAACCGCACAGAGGCGGGCGCCCAATATCCCTTATGGACTACGAGAAAAGGATTTACCGGTAGGTATTTAAAATCCTATTTTCTCTAGCATCCATAAGGGATATTGGGGACAGAATTAGTACGATGGGGATGTCCCAAAGCTTCCAGAATGGGTGGGAACGGGCGGAGACTGCTGCACCATCGCCTGCCCAAACTGGGTATCCTCTTTGGCCAGGGTATCAAATTTGTAGAATTTCACAAAAGTGTTCTTCCCCGACCATGTAGCAGCTTGGCATAGTTGCAAGGCCGAGACTCCACGGGCAGCCGGCCAGGAAGACCCCACTGATCTTGTAGAGTGGGCCTTCAGAGACTGTGGAACAGGTAAGGCTGCCGACACATAGGCCTGTTGGATAGTAAGCCTAATCCAACGAGCAATGGACTGCTTTGAAGCAGGACAACCCTTCTACTGCGCATCATAGAGCATGAACAAGGAATCTGTGTTCCTGACCCGAGCTGTGCGTTTGACATAGATCTTCAAAGCACGCACCACATCCAAAGACTCCAGAGGAGCCGAAGCGTCAGAACAAGCCGGGACCACAATAGGTTGATTCAGATGGAAACCGGAGACAACCTTCAGCAGGAACTGTTGTCTGGTTCGGAGCCCCGCTCTGTCCTCGTAATACATGATAACATGTTTACATGATAAGGCCCCCAATTCTGAGATGCATCAAACCAGGGCCAACAACATCACTGTCTTCCATGTGAGGTACTTGACTTCTACTGTTATCAGAGGCTCACACCAGGAGGACTGTAGAAATTGCAATTTGTGTTCCCTAATGCACACTGAGTGAAAAATAATAATAATACTACACAATAATCAGATAATACGGAGATCTTAGTTGTGTATATCTGCAGATATAGGGTTAGGCCCGACACAGGGGCCACCGCACCCCACACCACCCCTGTGTCGGTATGGCTGGGCGGCTTCAGGTCGGCACACCCTAACACTTTATTAACACTTATGATTTTCCCTATCACTTTGTATATATTTTTGTATTATTTTAATCACACCACTTACATAGCACTCCTGTGCTTCTTATTAACCCTTATTAATTTTCACCTGTGTGCTGACCTGGGGAGGCCGACCTGTGCCGACGTGATGGGGTCCTGCACCTCGGACCCACACCTAGTGTTAGGGACCCCCAGTGACGGAGAAGCCTTGTCGATCGGCCTGGGGACTTAACCCTATATCTGCAGATATGCGCAACTAAGATCTCCGTATTATCTGATTATTGTGTAGTATTATTATTATTTTTCACTCAGTGTGCATTAGGGAACACAAATTGTTTTTCTTCCATAGAATTACCCCTCCCTTTTAGCACCTGAGTGAAATTACAATCTGATTGAGCAGCTCACCATCATATGTGGACTGTAGAAATTGCAACACTACATCCAAAGCCCAGGGTGCCGTAGGCGGCACAAAGAGAGGTTATATGTAGAGCACCCCTTGTAAGAAGGTCTGAACTTCTGGCAACACAGCCAATTTCTTCTGAAAGAAAATTGAAAGAGCTGGACCTTAACGGAACCCAGACGTAAGCCTTTATCCACACCAGCCTGCAGGAAATGGAGGAAACATCCCGAGTGAAACTCCGCTGGCGGATACATGCGATCCTCGCACCAAGATACGTATCTCCTCCAGATATGATGATAATGTTTTGACGTCACAGGTTTTCTGGCTTGCACCATAGTGGCAATGACCTTTTTGGAAAACCCTTTGTGAGCTAGGATATTCCGCTCAACTTCCATGCCGTCAAATGAAGCCGCTGTAAGTCCGGGTAGATGAATGGTCCTTGCTGAAGAAGATCCTTTCTTAGCGGCAGAGGTCAAGGGTCTTCTATGGACATGTCCAGAAGAGTTGCGTACCATGCCCTTCGGGGCCAATCCAGCGCAATCAGGATTGCTTGGACTCTGTGATGTCTCATCCGTTTGAGCACCCTTGGGATCAACGGGATCGGAGGAAATAGGTAGACCAGCCGGTAAGGCCAAGGTGACGTCAGTGCATCCACTGCACTCACCTGAGGGTCCCAGGTTTGTGAGCAGTAGCAGTGAAGCTTCTTGTTGAGGTGAGATGCCATCATGTCGATCTGCGGGTATCCCCACCTGTCGACAATCTGTTGAAACACCTGAGGGTCTAATCCCCACTCCCCCGGGTGGAGGTTGTGTCGACTCAGGAAGTCCGCTTCCCAGTTGTCCACTCCCGGAATGAAGATTGCGGACAGTGCTCTTGCATTTCTTTCCGCCCAGAGAAGTATTTTTGACACTTCTCACATGCAGGCCTTGCTTTTTGTCCCTCCTTGTCGATTGATGTACGCCACTGCCGTGGTATTGTCCGACTGAACCTGGATCGCCCGATCCCTGAGCAGAGAGAAAGCCTGAAGTAGAGCATTGTTTATTACCCGTAGTTCCAGAATGTTGGGCAGACCACATGCCCTGGAACTGCGCTCTCTAGGTGACAGCTCCCCATCCTCGTAGACTTGCATCCGTCGTGAGGAGGGTCCAATCCTGAATCCCGAAACGTCGACAATCCAGCAGGTTGGAAGACTGCAACCACCACAGGTGCAAAATCCTGGCCTGGGGTGACAGCTGAATCATTCTGTGCATCTGGAGATGTGAACCGGACCACTTGTTCAGGATGTCCAATTGGAAAGGTCTGGCATGGAACCTGCCGAACTGTATCGCCTCATACGAGGCCACCATTTTTCCCAACAACTTTATGCAAAGATGAATGGTAACTTCAGCAGGATGGAGTACCATGCGAACCATTTCTTGAAGTGTTCTCACCTTGTCTTCTGGGAGAAACAGTCTTTGAGCTACAGTATCCAGTATCATACCCAGAAACAGGAGCCGTTGAGACGGTTCCAGTTGAGACTTCTGTAGATTGAGGATCCACCTATGGTGAGACAGTTGGATAGTGCGATCTATATGAAGCAATAGAAGCTCCCTGGAACTTGCTTTTATGAGATCGTCCAGGTAAGGGACAATGTTGATCCCCTGGACTCTGAGCTGGAACATAATTTCCGCCATCACCTTCGTGAACACCCTCGGAGTTGTAGACAGGCTGAAGGGCAACGCCTGAAACTGGTAGTGCTCGTTCAGTAGGACGAATCGTATATAGGTCTGATGAGGAGGCCAAATCGGGATATGCAGGTAGGCGTCCTTGATATCCATGGACACGAGGAATTCCTGTTGTTCCAGGCCTGCGATCACCACCTTCAAAGATTCCATCTTGAATTTGAAAACCTTCAGGTAAGGATTCAAGGACTTCAGATTCAAAATGGGTCTCACAGACCCGTCTGGTTTTGGCACTACAAACAGACTGGAGTAGTAACCTTGTCCTAGCAGGGATACTGGAACAATGACCTGGGACTGGACCATTTTGTCGATGGCCAATAGTAGCGTAATACGCATATTTTCCAAAGCTGACAAGCCTGATTTGAAAAATCGAACTCCAGCTTGTAACCCTGAGAGATTAGGTCCCTTACCCAGGCATCTTGGCAGGAACCGTCCCAGATGTGGCTGTAGTGACGTAATTGAGCTCCCACCACGAGATCCCCTTGGGGTGGGTGGGCACCGTCATGCTGAAGTCTTAGCGGAAGCTGAACTGGTGCTCTGGTCCTGATAGCCGGCAACAGCTGGTTTCTTAGGCTTACCACTGGAGCCTCTAGCTGCATTGGAGGCATCCCGGGCCCTAGATCGAAATCTGGAGGACCGAAAGGACTGAGTAGATGGTCCCGGGTAGGTACGTCTAGCAGGCGGAGCCACTGAAGAGAGAAATGTGGATTTCCCAGCAGTAGCTTTGGAGATCCATGTGTCCAATTCACCTCCGAAGAGCCATTCACCTGTGAAGGGAAGAGATTCCACATTACGTTTGGAGTCAGCGTCTGCAATCCACTGACGCAGCCATATGGCTCTGCGTGCAGACACAGCCATAGCAATGGTCCTATCATTAATATTGGCAATCTCTTTAAGGGAGTCACAGAGGATTCTTGCTATGTCCTGAATGTGTTTTAGGAAAGTTACAGCAGTAACCAAGGTCATATGCCTTGAAAGACCCTCTGAATCTGAGTAGCCCATGTATGAATGGCATGCGTCATCCAGCAACCTGCAATGACCAGCCTTTGAGCTACACCTGCAGCAGTGTAGATAGATTTTAGAGTGGTCTCTATTTTCCTATCCCCCGGGTCCTTTACCGTAAAAGAGCCCGGAGCAGGGAGCACCGCCTTTTTAGAAAGGCGAGAGACTGAGACGTCTACTGCTGGAGATTCTTCCCAGGATTTCCTGCCTTCAGGGGCAAATGAAAAGGTATTTAAAAACCTTGTGGACACCGGATATTTTTTATCTGGATTTTTCCAGGCTAATTTAAATAAATCATCCAATTCTTTAGAATCAGGGAAGGTGACAGACAGTTTGTCTTGTGGGAGGAAAAATTACTGCTGATTAGTAGCGTCCTCCAGGGGGAGCTTTAACACATCCCGTATAGCCAATATAAGGGGTTCAATACCCTGTGTAGGGTTGGAGTCCCCGATTATCGGGTCCACATCATCCCTATCATCCTGTATATCATCATCAGTATCTGATAGAAGTGCAGGTAGAGCATGTTTTTGTGCACCTGTAGTGGACTGAGGGGGGGGGGGATGTTTAGCAGCTAGATTTGCCACTGCTTGTTGCAGTTCCTGAGTTTTATTGGCATTTGCAGTGAGTTCAGATGACATATCAGACATCATAGTTTTGATAGCCCCCAGCCAGGAGGGCTATGGACTCTCCCCCATATTGATATCAGCATTTTGTGATGACTGACTACATTGCTCACATGATATTGAGTCAGATGAGCTAGGGGAAAATCCAGCATTACACATACTGCATAACTTCTGTTTTACCATTGAGAAAAGAAAAACAGGTACAATACACATACAACATAGCCTGAAACACAATACAAGCTTGCCTTATTGCATGTGAGAGGAGACACAGGAGAGAGGACACCAGTGCACCCAGCGCTGCACAGCCCCAGTGAGGCTGTCAGCGTTTTATACAAACATATAAACAGTGAAGTGAGTCTGTCTAATAAAAAAATCCTCAGAGGGATGATATTTGTGCACAAAATAGCGGCTCTCCCCCTCTACACCTTGTACCCGTGATCCAGCGTGTGACCATTATGGAGGAGCTGTGTGAGGCTGCTGCTGCTTATGCAGAGGAAGGCACCAAAATGCCGCTGAGCCCGCGGAGCTACTGTGTATTTTTTATACTGGCCAGGTCTCCTAAATGTTAGTAACCTCACATAAATGCTTGATACCATGTAATTAGCCAGTCTCACACAGAGGTCAAAGCGGGTCCCCCCCAGGAGGGACCCGTATGCCTCACCCGCGCTTTTAGCGGGGTCCCCGGTGTGTACTCACCACTCACCACCGATAATCACCTTCAGGCAGCGTTAGGGGTGTGCGGCATGCAATAGCTGCGACAGCCAAGGCGCCATGTCCCACTGAACAAACAGCCCCTCAGGACGGTGGTCCTGCAGCGGGGAAGCGGCTCTGCACCTTAAGAAGCCAGTGACCGTCCCCCCCCCCCCCCCCCCCCTCCTCAACTCCCACAGTTCAGGTATGCTGTTGCCCAAACAGCATACCGAAGTAAATAAAAGTTTAAAAGAAATGTAAGAAATACTCTGGAGCTGCAGAGATGTGCATCCTCTCCTGAGGAAATTTTTTTCAAAACTGAGCTGTGGGAGGAAGCATAGAGGGGAGCAGCCAGCACACCCAGTGGACCCATCTATACCCCATTGTACTAATTCCATCCCCAATATCCCTTATGGATGCTAGAGAAATAGTAAAAAATAACATTTTACTGTAAGGCGGAACCACCTATGACCCTCCATGCCCCTTTAGGTGCACCTCTCTGCATTAGTGCATTACGCCTAGGGAGAGCCACCAGTGATGCCGTTTAGGGACTGGTGGTTTGGTAGCTGGCTGTTGAAGTGGAGGGAGGACCACCAGCTCCCTTTGAAAGCTGATGAAGGCCTGTGACTGCTCCAGGATGTCCTGTGCCAATTAGAATATCCGGGGGTTCATCTCATTAGCCATCCAGGTGTGCGTCCCTTGGGCTACCGTGGTGGTGCGATTTAGCTTCTGCAACTGATGGTGTCCATTTGCTGTGCATGGCAAACTGTGAATGCCCCCTGGTGTTGATGGAAGCTGTCAAAGGACAGTGCCAGTTCCTCCACACTTGGGGTGGGGGTTAGAGGCGTGGCTTGTGTGGGTGCCTGATGCTGTGCTGGTGGGCTGGGGCTGGTGGCTCAATAGGAGTGAGAATGAATGTGTCCTCATCCTCCTCCTCAGAATAGGCCAACAGGCCAACGTATTTGGCCTGACCCTCAGGCGCTGGTGGTGTGGGGAGCAGTGGAGGATTCAGAACACAAGAGGGACCTGTAAAGCAAAAAATAATAATATGCTAAGTAAACATATTTGTACTCTACAAAAATACTGTTACTAGTAATTTAGGCCACCTAACAATGCATGTGTAAACATCCGTGCTTGATGACAGGTGCATTCAGTAGGGACGCCATTAAATTAATCAAAACACCATGATGTAAGCAAGGTTATTAATGTCATTTTTCAGGGGAACTTTTTTTTTTTTAAATACTACTTTACATATCAGTGTGTTTTAAGCATGACAGTAAAAAATAATCACTAATATGCTTATGTCATAATTACATTATGACAGTACACTGTGTCATAATTATATATGTTGCAGGCCTTAATATCACAATGGTAATGGTATTAATGTTATGTGACATTACAGTTATATTACCGAGGCCTACTGACCCATGGGTATGTGTGTAATGTTGTCTCTGTGTTTTGAACACATCAGCCTCCTGTGCGCCCGTTTGAGTATGTCGCTTTTTGCTGGAGCTTTTTCCCTTGGTGCAGCAGCTGAGGAAAAACAAACGTAAAAAATCAGTGCTGTTCCATAGTGTGTAATGCGTGTACCTTTTGCTGAATATGCATCACAAAGGTTAATAAACACCGTCCATTATGTGCTAATGGCCTCGCCTACACAACTATAATGTTTGTTGGTTGTAGGGTGGAAAAAAAAGCCTGATTTTAATTGCATCACTTTTTTAACTTTGTAACGTTAATTATATTCAAAATCAAAATCTATTTACAGGCAACGCTGTTAAAATATCTGTAACATTCAATCAGAAACTGAAGCTTACCACTTCTCCATCCCCCCTAACCCCTCTTTGGTCTAATCCTGCTTTTCCACCGGGACTTTCTCCCTCGATGGCTCTTTGATGGACCTCAGCGGGAATCACTAGAGTTCATCATGTAACGGGTACACATGCTCTACACTCATTAGCTGAACTGCAAGAAAAAGACGGAATTTCTAATTCCTTACATTTCCAATACTTAAAAATCCGCCATTTTATACAGTCCCTACGTCTGTCTTATCCTGTGCAAATCCCTACCCCTCTAGAAACATCATGTCCACCGCCAAAGGCACTACAGTATTTCACTTTTATACAATTCTACTTTGACACCGGACCCTCCCCCTATTGAATCCCACAAACGGGCTTGGGAAACAGATTTAGGATCACACTTGGAGGAAGAGGATTGGGATTCAATTCGTACAGCAATATCCAAATGCTCTATAAGTGTGGCTCTATGTGAAAACTCATACAAGGTCTATCCTAGATGGTACCTGGTGCCTGAGAAATTACATTGCATGCCCCACTCGGAAACATATCCAAGGACTTAAATAAACTGATCCTCCATATCTTGTGTGCCGCTAAATATCAATAGCACGTAATTGGAAAGCTATTAACCCCCCTAACAAACGGGAACTACTAAATAGAATATGGTTCTTCTCAAAGATGGAATATATTACAAGCCTGCAAAACAATGCGGTATTAAAGTTTCACTCCACATGGCTCCCCTGGTATAGGCTTCACAATGCCCCCCTCCCGGGCCTTAGTTAAAGTCCCGACCCCCACATATCCTCTTTTACCCTGTTATGCCTTCCCGCTTTTATTTTTATCCCGACTTGTCACGGGAATTACTCCGTCTACCCTATTCCTTTATCCCTCCTCCTCTACTCTCTTTGATACTTTCTATGTTTAAATCCTCTTTCCTATAACGCATTTAGTCCTTTTTTTCAAACTGCTTTTAGGTGAGTTTATTTTCCTACTTATTTACAAGAGTTTTTGTGTGACTATGGGGGTCATTCAGAGTTGTTCGCTCGTTGCCTATTTTTGCAACGGAGCGATTAAGGCAAAAACGCGCATGCGCATGGTACGCAGTGCGCATGCGCGAAGTATTTTAGCACAAAACTTAGATTTATTCACATCCGAACTAAGAATTTTCATAGTTGAAGTGATCGGAGTGTGATTGACAGGAAGTGGGTGTTTCTGGGCGGAAACTGACCGTTTTCTGGGAGTGGGCGGAAAAAAGCAGGCATGCCAGGATAAACCGCGGGAGTGTCTGGAGAAACGGGGGGAGTGGCTGGCCGAACGCAGGGCGTGTTTGTGACGTCAAACCAGGTACGAAACGGGCTGAGCTGATCGCAGTGTAGGAGTAAGTCTCGAGCTACTCAGAAACAGCTAAGAATTATTTGTTCGCTATTCTGCTAAGCGAAGATACACTCCCAGAGGGCGGCGGCCTACCGTGTACAATGCCGCTAAAATCTGCTAGCGAGCGAACAACTCGGAATGACCCCCTATATTGTCTCTTTATAGAAAGAGCACTCTTTTTCTGTATCCAGAGATTATGCATGCTGTTGCTGTTTTCTCTTTATTACTGTACATATGTTGAACCAATGTCACTGTTCACTCTGATTTGCTTTTGTCATTGGCTTGCCCCTTATGTCATCTCTGTAACTGATTATTTTTTATCATTAAAAACTTCATGATTTAAAAAAAAAAAAAATATCTGTAACATGTTAATCTGTCCCAGAAGAGGTTAAAAAAAGGATCAGTTGACCCTGATTTAGGTTGGGACAGTTAAAATTGAGGCATTTTTTGTTTACTCACCAGGAGCTGGTGGACAGTCCATGTCCTCAATATGGCTGCCTGGAAGGATTTCAGGGGGAGAGGGAGGGGGGTGGGGGGGAAGGCATGTGATCTGCTTCAACTCCTCTTCAAAACTTGTATTTGTAAAATGGACAGGAGCTGCTTTTCAGGTCACGCCACCATGATCTGACCACATTTACTGCATCTAACACGGACTGCCACATTGCCTTCTTCCATGACGCAGGGGTCTGGTGTGCCTGGGCACCGAGGAGGCGTGGGAAAACTGCCATCATGACATGCACCAGAGCACAGTTTTCCTCATAAGTGAACCTGAGATTTCTGCCAGTGCGTATCTTCCCAGGTGCAGGTCTAGGGGCTCCTCATTCTCCTCCTCCTGCGTCTCCTGCTCATCACTAACTCCCTCCTCCATCCTCTGCTGACCACCAACTCTCCTGAAAGCCATAATGCTGCTGTAACTCACAAACTTCTCTCTCTCTCTCTCACTAAGGGGTATATTCAATTAAGGTCGAAACTGCCGTCTTGCCGAAAAGACGTCAGTTTTCGACTTTTTCAGGTCGGAAGGGGTTCCGACCTATTCAGTCCCGAGCATTTTTATTCGACAAGTTGGGGAATTCAACTTGTTGAATAGTACGTGAATCGGCGGTATAGCTGCTGATTCATGTGCTTCTGAGGTAAACGGGGCCAAACTTGACAGGTTTTGGCCCCGTTTCCGACTATCTCAGTTCGACTTAAAAAAACGTTGAACTGAGATGAGGGACCTGAGAGGAGGAGAGGGGGGAGAGCCGCGGACAGACGGGGACAACAGCGCTACAGCACAGTAGGAGGATGTAAGGTCCCACTTGCTGGAGCCGGGTGGACGCTACCGTGAGGTCTGGCGGCTGTGCCACACCCTCCTGCAGCTCTGCTGTCTCCCGTCTGCCCGCGGCTGCCTAACCCCCACCCCCCTCCGGTCCCTCATCTCAATTCGACTTTTTTAAAGTCAAATTGAGATGGGCATTGCATAGCCCTTGTCGGATCCATTCCCACAAATGCATGTCGGAATGGATCCAACCCTAATTGAATATACCCCTAATACTCTCCTATATAAATTCTTTTATCAGTGAAAGTGATCACATTTGTTTGCCCCTGGTGGGGGCAGAGATACCTGTCTATAGACCTAATTCATATTTGTAGGCAAATGCAATTGTGATTCTCTAGGCTACGAAGCTGCTAATGTTAGCAAGTGAAGCTACCGCCCAGGACTAAAAAGTGACACCCCACCGGACTGATCGCAAGCTCAATCGCAACTGCGTACACATTAGCGGACTATACGCAAATACGGAGAACATCACAGCTAAGGGTTGGTCTATGGCTATGCAGACTGGACAGAGCAATAGCGACTCAGCCGCACTGTATTTGCCCGTACGATCATGCAGCCATGCCCTGCAAACGGCCATGATGCCCACGTTTTCCCAACCACTCCCCATAAACTCCATTACCACCCCCAAATGGCCTTTTCCTGTCAATCACTCTGCAACAAAGTCCTCAGTGCCAGCAGGATCGCAGCGGCAGCCTTGCCTTGCGACCGTAGCACATGCGCAGTTTGCCGATCAATGCTCCATTGCGTGAACATCGGCCCTTGCGTACAAACACGAGTTAGTCCATATGTACAAATGCTCTGATGTTGCTGAGGCATCTGGGAGAGGGTTCTGGTATGTTCCATGCACTGACGTACACTAGATATGATGCTGTACATGTATAGAGGACAATGGCTGCAATAAATAGAATAATATACAGTGCACAGAAGTATTACAGCAGGTGTATCGGGGATATCAGGGCTGACACACAGATGAATAGTTACCACGTTCGGAGTGGAGGAAGCACTTCATCTTCCCTCAACCTGCCACCACCCCTGTCTGCCCCTGTGATAAACCTCTGCAGGGAAACTGCCAGGGGACCCTCACTAATGTGATCAATAATCCTCTCACACACCTTGTGCCGGCCGGTGCTGAGCGAGTGCTGGCATCACCAGATCTTCAGAGATTTCTGCTAAACAGAACATTGTAAGAATAAAGTCAAAGTCCTGTTTCAAGGTATATCTGACGAAGGTCATAGCACCACTCAAATCATCAAAATGCTTACAGTGGCACAGAGTATTTCAGAGCATGAGGGAAAAAATACAGAGAACAATTCTTGTATATAATGCACTCACACTCACTCACTTTCAGTTCTCAGCCACCCATTGCACTCACACTCACAGTTCCCAGTCATCCATCACACTCACTTTAAATTCTTAGCCATCCAATGCACTCACTCCCTTTCAATTCCCAGTCATTCATCGCACTCACACTCACTTTAAGTTCTCATTCATCCAATGCACTCACTCTAAGTTACCAGTCATCCATTGCACTCACACTCACTTTAAATTCTTAGCCATCCAATGCACTCACTCCCTTTCAATTCCCAGTCATTCATCACACTCACACTCACTTTAAATTCTTAGCCATCCAATGCACTCACTCACTCTCAGTTTCAGTCATCTATCACACCCACTCTCACTTTAAGTTCTCAGCCATCCAATGCACTCCTACTCAGTCAGTTCCCAGTCATTCATCACACTCACACTCGCTTTAAATTCTCAGCCATCCAATGCACTCCTACTCAGTCAGTTCCCAGTCATTCATCACACTCACACTCGCTTTAAATTCTCAGCCATCCAATGCACTCACTTAATTTCAGTTCCCAGTCATCCATCACACTCACTCAAAGTTCCCAGCCACCCATTGCACTCACACTCACTCACTCTCAGTTCCCAGTCATCCATCACATTCACACTCACTTTAAGCTCTCAGCCATCCAATGCACGCACTCACTCACTCAGTTCCCAGTCATCCATCACACTCACACTCACTTTAAACTCTCAGCCATCCAATGCACGCACTCACTCACTCTAAGTTCCCAGTCATCCATCACACTCACTTTAAATTCTCAGCCATCCAATACACTCACTCACATTTCCCAGTCATCCATCACACTTACACTCACTTTAAATTCTCAGCCATCCAATACACTCACTCACTCTCAGTTCCCAGTCATCCATCACACTCACTTTAAATTCTCAACCATCCAATGCACTCATACTCATTCTCAGTTCCCAGTCATCCATTACACTCACACTCGCTTTTCATTCTCAGCCATCCAATGAACTCACTCAGTTTCAGTTCCCAGTCATCCATCATACTCACACTCGCTTTAAGTTCTCAGCCATCCAATGCACTCACACTCACTTTCAGTTCTCAGTCTAACAATACACTTGCACTCACTTTTTGGAGCCCCTGTCCTTGCGGATGTTGTTTAATACACAGCAGCAAAAATAAATTATAATACAGGTCTAGGACCCGATAATTAATAAATAAACACACCCTTAAAAAATGAAAAGGGAAATGAAGTCTGGCTGAGCTACTTACACAGATGGGACACTGGCTGTCCAGCCACAACAGATATTGGCAAGTGTGTCCCTAATATTGCTTTGTAGGAACAAGCTCCCAGCTGCTCTAGTTGGCAGGATTATAGATATGTGAATGACTACGGCTCCCAGTCATAGCTGCTGCTGAGGAGAACCAAGTGTTTATAATAAAAAATAAAAGAATATATTCTATATATGTCTCCTACGTATAGGCAAACATGGGCATAGTTATTGCTTGGTTTGTCACTTATGCATCTGTAATGAGGTGGCCGGGAGGTGTAGGACTCGCAGAAATCACAGAAGATACTCACCTGGTCTTAAAGGCTGCGCGGGATGTTAGGGAGTCAATTATGAAGAAGACTGCCGCTGGATTACCAAACATCAACCAAGTTAGTGTTTTCTGGCTTGGGGGAGCTTGAAACAGAAGGGATTAAAGTTCCAAAAATGGGCATGCTTGCAAATAGAATTTGGCGCCTACCATGAGCCAATCATGGCTCACAGCCGTTTCACCGTTCCAGAGCTTGCGCAAGGAGTCAATAGCAGCTCCATTGCTCCATCCTCTCGCAGTGCCTTATATTATATGACCCAAGTGGGATGTAGTCAGTCTGAGGGTGTGGGGCGAAGAGAGAAAAGCTTGGGAGAAGAGTCACTGCTGCTGCAGAAGAGGCAAGTAGACGTGAGCAACAGGATAAGCTCGGGCAGCGGTGGCAGGGCAGTGAGGATGGTGGCTGTCTCTGAGAGTCGGGGAGAGAAGCCTGGGACCAGAGAGGCCTTCAGTGGAGGGAAGCAAAGAGCTTAATGAAGCACTGCAGTCTTTCCCACCGAACTGGGAAGTTGCCTGTGAACCTTTGTTAACTATATCTAAACTCCTCCCAGATCACCAGGTGCTCAGGAGCTAGGCCTGTGGGAGCAAATGTGGGCGTGGGGATAGATTAAAGTTCAGGTGCTAGGCCCATGGGAGCATATTAAAGTTGGGCGACTAGCACAGATACCTGCTAGATGCATAGAAGGCTTATGTCCATGCAGGGGTGGGTGGTTTAGTCTAGGTTCCTAGTTACAGATGTGTCAACATACATCTTTGCTATATACCGCCACGTATGGCACCATTTTGCATGCCATAGACTAAGAGATTTAGCCATGCCTTGTGATTTTTCTTAATTTGTGTCTTTAATATGTTACTTTACACATTCTATTATGGCACACAAAAATGTTAAAATCCATCCACTTGCTACTCATGAAAAACAGCTTAGCCGTGTAACTGGATAAGAGGCTCTACCTGGTGCAACATGTGTAAGGGGCTCTACCTGGTGTAATGCATGTAAGGGGCTCTACCTGGCGTAACATGTGTAAGGGGCTCCTCCTGGCATAATGTGTATAAGGGTCTCTACCTGGAGCAACATGTATAAGAGGCTCTACTTGCTGTAACGTGTATAAGGAGCTCTACCTGGAGCAACATGTATAAGAGACTCTACCTGGCATAACACGTGTAAGGGGCTCTACCTAGCATAATATGTGTAAGGGGCTCTACCTGGCACAATGTGTATAAGAGGCTCTACCTGGTGTAATGTGTGTAAGGGGCTCTCCCTAGCATAATGTGTATAAGGGCTCTACGTGGCATAACATGTGTAAGGGGCTCTATCTGGTGTAACGTGTGTAATGAGCTCTACCTGGCATAATGTGTGTAAGGGGCTCTACCTTGAGCAACATGTGTGAGAGGCTCTACTTGGTGTAACGTGTATAAGGGGCTCTACCTGAAGCAACATGTATAAGAGGTTCTGTCATAATGTGTATAAGGGACTCTAGTGTAATGTGTGGAAGTGTCTCTACCTGGAGCAACATGTATAAGTGGTTCTACTTGTTGTAACTTGTCTAAGGTGGCTCTACCTGGAGCAACGTGTATAAGAGGCTCTACCTGGCATAATGCGTGTAAGGGGCTCTACCTACCATAATGCGTGTAAGGGGTTTTACCTGGCACAATGTGTATAAGAGTCTCTACCTGGCCTAATGTGTGTAAAGGTAGTCTACCTAGCATAATGTGTGTAAGGGGCTCTACCTGGCATAATGTGTATAAGGGCTCTACGTGGCATAACATGTGTAAGGGGCTCTATCTGGCATAACGTGTGTAATGGGCTCTACCTGGCATAATGTGTGTAAGGTGCTCTACCTGGCATAATGTGTGTAAGGGGCTCTACCTGGAGCAACATGTGTGAGAGGCTCTACTTTGTGTAACGTGTATAAGGGGCTCTACCTGGAGCAACATGTATAAGAGGCTCTATCTGTCATAATGTGTGTAAGGGGCTCTATCTAGTGTAACGTGTAGAAGTGTCTCTACCTGGAGCAACATGTATAAGTGGTTCTACTTGTAACTTGTGCAAGGTGGCTCTACCTGGAGCAACGTGTATAAGAGGCTCTAGCTGGCATAATGCATGTAAGGGGCTCTACCTACCATAATGTGTGTAAGGGGCTCTACCTGGCACAATGTGTATAAGAGTCTCTACCTGGAGTAATGTGTGTAAGGGCTCTACCTGGCATAATGTAAGGGGCTCTACCTAGTGTAAAGTGTGTAAGGGGCTCTACCTACCATAATGTGTTTAAGGGGCTCTACCTGGCATAATGTGTATAAGGGTCTCTACCTGGTGTAATGTGTGTAAGGGGCTCTACCTAGCATAATGTGTGTAAGAGGCTCTACCTGGCATAATGTGTATAAGGGCTCTACCTGACAATGTGTGTAAGGGGCTCTACTCAGAGCAACATGTGTAAGAGGCTCTACCTGGCATAACATGTGTTAGGGGATCTACCAAGTGTAATGTGTGTAAGGGCAATACCTTGCACAATGTGTATAAGAGGCTCTACCTGGTGTAACATGTGTAAGGAGCTCTACCTGGAGTAATGTGTGTATTGGGCTCTACCAGGCATAACGTGTGTAAGGGGCTCTACCTGGCATAATGTGTGTAAGGGGCTCTACCCAGAGCAATGTAAGAAGCTCTACTTGGTGTAACGTGTATAAGGGTCTCTACCTGGAGCAACATGTATAAGAGGCTCTACTTGCTGTAATGTGTATAAGGGGCTCTACCTGGAGCAACATGTATAAGAGGCTCTACCTGGCATAACACGTGTAAGGGGCTCTACCTAGCATAATATGTGTAAGGGGCTCTACCTGGCACAATGTGTATAAGAGGCTCTGCCTGGTGTAATGTGTGTAAGGGGCTCTACCTAGCATAATGTGTGTAAGGGGCTCTACCTGGCATAATGTGTATAAGGGCTCTATGTGGCATAACATGTGTAAGGGGCTCTATCTGGTGTAACGTGTGTAATGAGCTCTACCTGGCATAATGTGTGTAAGGGGCTCTACCTTGAGCAACATGTCTGAGAGGCTCTACTTGGTGTAACGTGTATAAGGGGCTCTACCTGGGGCAACATGTATAAGAGGCTCTGTCATAATGTGTATAAGGGACTCTATCTAATGTAATGTGTGGAAGTGTCTCTACCTGGAGCAACATGTATAAGTGGTTCTACTTGTTACTTGTCTAAGGTGGCTCTACCTGGAGCAACGTGTATAAGAGGCTCTACCTGGCATAATGCATGTAAGGGGCTCTACCTACCATAATGTGTGTAAGGGGTTTTACCTGGCACAATGTGTATAAGAGTCTCTACCTGGCCTAATGTGTATAAGGGCTCTACGTGGCATAACATGTGTAAGGGGCTCTATCTGGCATAACGTGTGTAATGGGCTCTACCTGGCATAATGTGTGTAAGGGGCTCTACCTGGCATAATGTGTGTAAGGGGCTCTACCTGGAGCAACATGTATGAGAGGCTCTACTTTGTGTAACGTGTATAAGGGGCTCTACCTGGAGCAACATGTATAAGAGGCTCTATCTGTCATAATGTGTGTAAGGGGCTCTATCTAGTGTAAAGTGTAGAAGTGTCTCTATCTGGAGCAACATGTATAAGTGGTTCTGCTTGTTGTAACTTGTGCAAGGTGGCTCTACCTGGAGCAACGTGTATAAGAGTCTCTACCTGGCCTAATGTGTGTAAAGGGAGTCTACCTAGCATAATGTGTGTAAGGGGCTCTACATGGTATAATGTGTATAAGGGCTCTACGTGGCATAACATGTGTAAGGGGCTCTATCTGGCATAACGTGTGTAATGGGCTCTACCTGGCATAATGTGTGTAAGGGGCTCTACCTGGCATAATGTGTGTAAGGGGCTCTACCTGGAGCAACATGTGTGAGAGGCTCTACTTTGTGTAACGTGTATAAGGGGCTCTACCTGGAGCAACATGTATAAGAGGCTCTATCTGTCATAATGTGTGTAAGGGGCTCTATCTAGTGTAACGTGTAGAAGTGTCTCTACCTGGAGCAACATGTATAAGTGGTTCTGCTTGTTGTAACTTGTGCAAGGTGGCTCTACCTGGAGCAACGTGTATAAGAGGCTCTACCTGGCATAATGCGTGTAAGGGGCTCTACCTACCATAATGTGTGTAAGGGGCTCTACCTGGCACAATGTGTATAAGAGTCTCTACCTGGTGTAATGTGTGTAAGGGGCTCTACCTGGCATAATGTAAGGGGCTCTACCTAGTGTAAGCTGTGTAAGGGGCTCTATCTACCATAATGTGTGTAAGGGGCTCTACCTACCATAATGTGTTTAAGGGGCTCTACCTGGCACAATGTGTATAAGGGTCTCTACCTGGTGTCATGTGTGTAAGGGGCTCTACCTAGCATAATGTGTGTAAGAGGCTCTACCTGGCATAATGTGTATAAGGGCTCTATGTGGCATAACATGTGTAAGGGGCTCTATCTGGTGTAACGTGTGTAATGAGCTCTACCTGGCATAATGTGTGTAAGGGGCTCTACCCAGAGCAACATGTGTAAGAGGCTCTACCTGGCATAACATGTGTTAGAGGCTCTACCTGGTGTAACATGTGTAAGGAGCTCTACCTGGAGTAATGTGTGTATTGGGCTCTACCAGGCATAACGTGTGTAAGGGGCTCTACCTGGCATAATGTGTGTAAGGGGCACTACCCAGAGCAATGTAAGAAGCTCTACTTGGTGTAACGTGTATAAGGGGCTATACCTGGAGCGACATGTATAAGAGGCTCTACATGGCATAGCATCTGTAAGGGGCTCTACCTAGTGTAATGTGTATAAGTGTCTCTACCTGGAGCAACATGTGTAAGAAGCTCTACTTGATGTAATGTGTATAAGGGGCCCTACCTGGAGCAACATGTATAAGAGGCTCTACCTGGTGCAATATGTATAAGAGGCTCTACCTGGCATAATGCGTGTAAAGGGGCTCTACCTACCATAATGTCTGTAAGGGGATCTACCTGGCAAAATGTGTATAAGAGGCTCTACCTGGTGTAATGTGTGTAAGGGGCTCTACCTAGCATAATGTGTGTAAGGGGCTCTACCTGGCGTAACGTGTGTAAGGCTCTCTACCTGGCATAATGTGTGTAAGGGGCTCTACCTGGCGTAATGTGTGTAAGGGGCAATACCTTGAGCAATGTTTATAGGAGGCTCTACCTGGTGTAATGTGTGTAAGGGGCTCTACCTAGCATAATGTGTGTAAGGGGCTCTACCTGGCGTAACGTGTGTAAGGCTCTCTACCTGGCATAATGTGTGTAAGGGGCTCTACCTGGCGTAATGTGTGTAAGGGGCAATACCTTGAGCAATGTTTATAGGAGGCTCTACCTGGTGTAACATGTGTAAGGAGATCTACCTGGTGCAATGTGTGTAAGGGGCTCTACCTGGCATAACGTGTTTAAGGGGCTCTACCTGGCGTAACGTGTGTAAGGGGCTCTTCCTGGCATAACATGTATAAAAGGCTCAACTTGCATAACATGTGCTCTACCTGGCATAATGTGTTAATGTGTATAAGGGGCTCTGCTCTACTGTGGTGCCATGCGTGTAAGGGGCTCTAACATGGCATAATGTGTATAAGGGGTACTACTGTGGTGTAATGTGACTGATGGACACTACTGTGTGGTGTAATGTGAATTGGTACTAGTCTGTGGCCACGCCCCTATATTTTTTACGTGAGCCTTCAGCGTACACTGTTCCTGTTTTTAATGGGAGGGGGGGGGGGGTGCCAGAGGAAACTTTTGCCCTAGGCAGCACAAGTCTACAACTGGCCCTGCAGGCACGCGTTGTGAAAGGGGTCTTTCCCGGATTGGAACCATGTTCCAAATCCCAAATCAGACCCACGATTTGGGTGTGAAAGGGGTATAAGTGAACGTGGGCTCAGTGGACAAGAGAGACAGGGATAATTTTCCACTTACTTCTGTGAACAAAGTTCTTTCTACTGGTGTTATGGAGAAAGAGGAGGGGCGGTACTACCTCCTTGTCTTTCATTCCAGGTACAGTCTGGCGGGATGCTGTGCACCCACCATGCCACATGGTCAGAACAGGGAACTACTGTATCCCATGGAACTCTGACTCCCCCCCCAGTTATCCTGGTTATATATCTAGTATTGTAATTGTTAGAGGTGAACTTCAGCATTTTCCATAGAGAAGGCGCTCAAACAGCTAATTGCCACTGTTGAACTACAGTTCTCAACATGCACGAAGACTACTTTTGGCCTTTTCTTTATTTTTTATAATTTTATTGAGAAATTTAATAGAATTCATTATAGTTCTTACTTTTTTTTTTTTTTACAAGGAATTCATACTTGTAATTATATACTCCGTGCCTTTATTTATTAATGCTAAACTTGCATTCCTGTGAATGTTTTATAGCATTTTTTGCCCAGTCACACAGAGTTACTTTCCCAAATATCTATTACACGTTCTTGAAACACCATAACAGACTTTCAATCCATAGAGCCGGGCCATCTAGACTACGGCCTGCAGGTCACAATCACACCCAGGGGCGTACCTAGAACTTTATGGGCTCCATAGCAAAATTTTGAAAGGGCCCCCACCCAATGTTCACAGAAACTATAAGAAGATTATTAACGTCCCGTATGCCATTACAGTATTGTGTTAACGCGCGTTAAAGCACATAGTTCATGAAAAGTTCACGTTTATGTGGTGATGGCACTCGTCAACCCCCCGAGGTATCAGGGATTTTTTTCTACCCACTGAGGGAGGTGAAACAAAATCCCAAATAACTGCTGGCTTCAGGGCTAATTGGATAACCCCCATGTAGGACATTGCCCTAAATATCACAATACACATGAAAAACTGAACTATGAAAACAAAATTGCATCATAGGACACAGTCACTGGTAGGTAGATGGAAGAAAAATAATATACAGCAACTTACAGTAGGTGACATCACACAATGTAATGACTCAGGCAGTACCAGCCACTAAGTAACTACCAACAAAAGGTGGAAAATAATCCTGCATGGTAACTCACAGAGCAATAACAGCGTAACCCTATGGTATCATGCATCGACTATTCATTTCCAGATAATAAGGAATGGTCGGTATGACACAGGTATATCAGGAGAGATTCAAGAGTTACACACAGAAATAACTAATACGATAACTAAGAGGAATAACTAAAAACACAAAAAATAATTATACACTTAGTTACCCCAAAGATAAGGAGATATTACTACACTTCCCCGACCCACCTCAACACCCAGGTAATATTAGTATATAACCCCCCTATTCATTACTACACACCCCAATCTTGCTCCCCCGCTCCCCAGGGAATATTAGTATACACACACATTACTACCCCCCCCCCCCCCCTTCCCCACCATCCCTAGGTAATATTACTGTATAACCCCTCTCCCTTACATTATGTCAGATCCGGTTTTGCTTGTGTCCCCGGAGGGGGCGCTAGTGGGTCAGTGGAGGTAGGATAGAAGAAGTGAGGAGGCTGGATTGGGTTTCTGCGCATCAGCGCAATGGTGTTTTATTAACATAAAAGTTCACACAATAAGGTAGCAGAATAACGTGCAGGAATAAACAATAAAAAGTATGCAATGGAAATGGTGCAGCTTGGAAGCTGAGAGTCTATGGAGGAAATGGTAATGATGGATAAGTTCACTGGTGTGAGAACCAGAATGGTTTAAAACGTGGAGCCAGCAGAGATGGTGATATATGTGTAGCAAACCTGGTAGCAGATGCAGGAGACTCAGGTGGAAGTTCACAGAGCAGTTCGTTAAGCACAGGCAGCTAGCAAGCTGCTTCACAGGTGAGGTGATGGAATGCACCTGGAGAGAGTCTCTACTGCTGAGGCTGAAGCACACAGTGGTTGTAGATAGGTGTGGAGCCAAATACAGATGCAGGGGTTGCTGATGCTTGTAGTTCCACGGAAATGCAGGAAGGTAACCAGGAACACGGAGGAACAGGTAGGTAACCAGGAACACGGAGGATCCAGGAAGGTAACCAGGAACACGGAGGATCCAGGCACATGGGTCGCAGGAGTGACACAAAGTTCAGGACAACCACAGGCTCACCCTGCAGCTCCTGATATACCCCCTGGTGTGCAGACATTGGTTGGAATGGGAAAAGTAGGTGCGGCCAAGCTCCGGATTGGCCGCCGTACTCTGACCGATGGAGACTGTCATGGCGGCGCCCATGCCGCGGCCCGGCGGGAACGCGGCGTGCTCACACGCCCGCTGTTACAGGAGCGTTCCTAGGCCCAGGATGACGTCTGGCGGCAGAGGAGCGGACGACAGCAGAACGTAGGGACCCCGGACGGAGTCCGCACCGACGGACAGATGTGGCTGTGGTGAGTCGATTCCTGACACATTACTATAGCCACCAACCCACATCCCCTCCCCCAGGTAATATTAGTATGCACCCCACTCACACACATTACTACCCCCCACCAGGTAATATTAGTATACCCCCCATACACACATTACTACCCCCCACCAGGTGATATTAGTATACCCCCCATACACACATTACTATCCTTCCCCCCCAGGTAATATTAGTGTACAACCCCTCTCCCATACATTACTATATCCACCAACCCACCTCCCCTCCCCCAGGTAATATTAGTATGCACCCCACTCACACACATTACTACTTCCCCACCAGGTAATATTAGTATACCCCCCATACACACATTAATACCCCCCACCAGGTGATATTAGTATACCCCCCATACACACATTACTATCCCCCCCCCCCCTACCAGGTAATATTAGTGTGCAACCCCTCTCCCATACATTATTATATCCACCAACCCACCTCCCCTCCCCCCAGGTAATATTAGTATACCCCCCATACACACATTACTATCCCCCCCAGGTAATATTACTGTATAACCCCTCTCCCTTACATTACTATAGCCACCAACCCACATCCCCTCCCCCAGGTAATATTGGTATGCACCCCACTCACACACATTACTACCCCCCACCAGGTAATATTAGTATACCCCCCATACACACATTACTACCCCCCACCAGGTAATATTAGTATACCCCTCATACACACATTACTACCCCCCACCAGGTGATATTAGTATACCCCCCATACACACATTACTACCCCCCACCAGGTAATATTAGTATACCCCCCATACACACATTACTACCCCCCACCAGGTAATATTAGTATACCCCCCATACACACATTACTACCCCCCACCAGGTGATATTAGTATACCCCCCATACACACATTACTACCCCCCACCAGGTAATATTAGTATCCCCCCACCAGGTAATATTAGTGTACAACCCCTCTCCCATACATTACTATATCCACCAACCCACCTCCCCTCCCCCCAGGTAATATTAGTATACCCCCCATACACACATTACTACCCCCCACCAGGTAATATTAGTGTACAACCCCTCTCCCATACATTACTATATCGATCAACCCACCTCCCCTCCCCCAGGTAATATTAGTATGCACCCCCCTCACACACAGTACATTACTATCCCCCCCCCAGGTAATATTGGGTGTAGTATGGTTTGCCGGCGGTCGGGGTCTCGGCGACCAGCATACCGGCACCGGAATCCCAACCGCCGGCATACCAACAGCTGGGCAAGCGCAAATGAGCCACTTGCGGGCTCGCTGCGCTCGCCACGCTGCGGGCACAGTGGCGCACTAAGCTATCTATTCTTCCTCCAGGGGGGTCGTGGACCCCCAAGAGGGAAAAAAGATGTCGGTATGCCGGTGGTCGGGATTCCGGTGCCGGTATGCTGGTCGCCGGCAACCCGAAGACCACCCGTAATATTAGTGTACAACCCCTCTCCCTTACATTACTAAATCCACCAACCCACCTCCTCTCCCCCAGGTAATATTAGTATACCCCCCCATACACACATTACTATCCCCCCCAGGTAATATTAGTGTACAACCCCTCTCCCTTACATTACTATATCCACCAACCCACCTCCCCTCCCCCAGGTAATATTAGTATACCCCCCATACACACATTACTACCCCCCACCAGGTAATATTAGTGTACAACCCCTCTCCCTTACATTACTATATCCACCAACCCACCTCCCCTCCCCCAGGTAATATTAGTATACCCCCCATACACACATTACTACCCCCCACCAGGTAATATTAGTGTACAACCCCTCTCCCTTACATTACTATATCCACCAACCCACATCCCCTCCCCCAGGTAATATTAGTATACCCCCCATACACACATTACTATCCCCCCCCAGGTAATATTAGTGTACAACCCCTCTCCCTTACATTACTATATCCACCAACCCACCTCCCGTCCCTCGGGTAATATTACTATCCCCCCCAGGTAATATTAGTATGCACCCCCCTCACACACATTACTACCCCCCACCAGGTAATATTAGTGTACAACCCCTCTCCCTTACATTACTATATCCACCAGCCCACCTCCCCTCCCCCAGGTAATATTACTATCCCCCCCAGGTAATATTAGCGTACAAGCCCTCTCCCTTACATTACTACATCCACCAACCCACATCCCCTCCCCCACATAATATTAGTATACCCCCATACACACATTACTACACCCCCAGGTAATATTAGTGGACAACCCCTCTCCTATTCATAACTATATCCAACAAGCATGGTTTTACTCTCGACAGCTTTGTGGCCTCATAGAATCTCCACGGTGGCCTGATATGTACAATGGAGGGTGACCACTTCACCTAAAACCACTTAAAATGTATGTTGTAAGTCCTGCATTTACTAGCGAAAGGTGGTAAAAGGGTGCAGGACTGGAATCTATAGGTTCCTGCAATCCTCATAATGACCTGCACTCAGGAGTCACCGGCTATTTTTTTCGCTTGCGTTCATTGAGAAATCCATTAACCTCACCCCCAGGTGCCGGCCACCGCACGCCACAGCCATCACATAGGATATACAGGGTGGCTGACGTTCTCCCAACCTGACCTAATGATGGAAACACAACTGAAGCAAAGGGACAAGTGGACATACCGTACTGGCTTTATTAGATGCTATAACTGTTCACGTTCTCTTTATATTCAGTGATTAATGTATCAAACCTTCTATAAACCGTATAAGAAAAATTATACTGCAGCTAGAAGGTCATTGGTTGCTGTGGGCAACTACTCCTCAGATAGCTTGATACATCTCACCCCCATGTTACCTGTGATCTAAACTTATTGACATGTTGCCATTCTCTACTTCTACTGTGTTCTGGGGGAAGGAATAAAACACTGACAATACAATCATGAAAGTGAATATAGTGTAGAATTAAACTGCTGAAAAAATACTGTGATGCCTCGTTTTCTATCTAGTGCACCTGTCGCCTACACACAGAGGAGGCAGCAGCTGGTGAGGTCTCTGCGGCACAGTGTGAGTAATTCCCCTGTGTACAGGTACAGCACACATAGTGGCTGCCTATCAGGAGGGTACACTTTACACATAATGCATTACTGTACTTCAATAAGGAAGTGAGAAGAATGAATAATCACCTTATAAATGCTATTTGATGTAAAGTAGTTTCCTCCCACAGCCGCAAGTAGCCATAACAACGGATGTCGGTATTCTGACCGCTGGAATCCCGACTGGCAGGATATTAACTACATCCCGTAATAGCGATTTAACCCTCTTTCAGCAATGGAACATTCATTAAAATGTAAACGTGTTTGTTATGTAATAACTGTACATTTGAGCGCTTGAATTAGTGTATATATAGAATCAGTGGCACCTGGAAAAAAAGAAAAGAGTTCATATTTATTAAAGCTTATAGCTCCTCTGTGTGGTTGTTTTATGTGGAGACCATCTGCAGTCCGTAATGGGGCTGGAGGAAAGGGCGCCTGTTGCTACAGCTCCCAACGCACGTGTCCAGGCCGTGTCTAACACAGCAGGCCGTTGCGTAACACAGGCGGAGAAGACATACTATCATTGGAAAAAAGACCAGAAATTCTTGGGCACTTACAATCAAGGTCCTGCAATGTTTAATTATTACCAATCTGAAACTGCAGCTCCGCTGAGAAGTCACTGTGACCTCAAAAATGAAGTAAAAACTAAGAAGAAAAATGAAGCGCTGTCCAGATCAAAAATGTAAACATACATTTATTAAACCGCACATTACATACATATAAATCAACACGGCCGTTGTATATAAAAAAAATAAATTAAAAACCTGATTTTTATCTCAGTCTCTCTAGAGTAAATAATGCACGCTTGTTAATCACAATCGGTTAAGCACATGAAAAGGCTTGAAACGTTCCATGCAGTTTTTAGTAGCAGCAGAAATGGTTAATATCTGTAGTTAGCAACTATTTCCAATTGTAGCAAAATAGCAAGTAGAGATGGTTAGTATAAATACTCAGTGACTGTCGACACACTTGGCCACTAATGAAATGCTGACATGATTAGAATGTAGACAAAACATCCCTGGTGGTCTAGTGGTGGCTTACCTGGTACGGCGGCTCCAGTGGGGTCTTCCGAGTCCGATGGTGACGTTCTAATGACTTCAGGTGGATCCTGTGGCATTCACTGGGATATGACAAAGCCCTCCCCTCCTGTATCATGCTAGCCTCTCTCCCGAAACATAACCCTAACCCCCCCTCCCATAGTATAACCCTAAACCCCCCCACAGCCTAACCCTAACCCTTCCCTTATCCATCAACTGAGATAGGTGTCATTACATTAGGTCGACCAGTATTAGGTTGACAGTCACTAGGCCAACCCCATTTGTTAAACATGCACATGATTGACATGGTCAATTGGTTGACATGTAAAAGGTTGACACAAAAATGCTCAACTTTTTTATGTTTTTTGGTGTCATTTTGTAAGTTGAACCATGTAAAGGCTAAACTAGTGGAAACATGTATCCTCATGGACTCGCTTTGCTCGCCACACTTCGGGCAGGCTACTATTCCCAGTCACAGTACACATGGATGGTAAAGTATGAAAAAGTTGAAAATAATGAAAAGAAAAAAACAACTTGTGTAGTATATGTGTCCATCATTGCCATGTTGACCACATGAACTTGTCGGAACTTTTGACCATGTTGACCAATTGTACCTGTTGACCATATGGGGTCGACGTATTGGCTGTCAACCTATCCGGATACCCATCCGCTGACGGTCAATCCAGGATGTCAACGTTCTACATGTCAGAATTCTGCAGATGTCAAATTGTTTAATGTCGACTTCATAACCGTCAACTTTGTGTAACTTGATGAAAACACACTGGGGCAGATTCAGATGGGTCCATGTTTATCTTGACCTTTAATAGGATTAATTGAGACTGGGCAGTCGGATTTAATCCCCTGCTGTATTGTTCTCTGTATTGTATTTCAGCTGAGAACAATAGATGAAGGGTTTATGTTAATAAGCAAAATAAAGATGAATAAATCACCAGGCCCAGACGGTTTGCATCCGAGGGTTATTATGGAGCTTAGGACACAGCTAGCTAAACCCCTATACCTGATTTTCAATAGTTCGATTAGATCAGGCATGGTACCAAAGGATTGGCGCATAGCTGAGGTAGTGCCTTTATTTAAAAAGGGAATTAAAAATATCCTGGAAACTATAGACCAGTTAGTTTAACCTCATTTTGAGGGATAGCATAGAGGAGCACCTACATGCTACTAAGTTTATTACTAAAAGTCAACGTGGGTTTGTAAGGAACAGATCATGCCAAACCAACTTAATTAGCTTCTATGAGGAAGTGAGCAAGAATCTTGACCATGGAAAAGCAGTGGACGTGGTTTACTTAGATTTTGCAAAAGCCTTCGATACAGTGCCACATAGGAGACTGGTCCACAAATTAAGGGAACTTGGCCTAGGAAATACTATTTGTACTTGGATAGGTAATTGGTTGGACAACAGGGAACAACGAGTAGTGGTAAATGGGATGTTCTCCAGCTGGGCACCAGTAGTCAGTGGAATACCACAAGGGTCTGTTCTTGGCCCACTGATGTTCATTATATTTATCAATGATCTAGGAATAGGCCTGTAAAGCACAGTGTCAATCTTTGCAGACGACACGAAACGGTGTAAGGTAATTAACTCAGAAACCGATGTGGAATCTCTACAGAATGACTTCGTTGAATTGGAATTCTGGGCGTCTAAATGGAAAATGAGGTTCAACATAGAAATATGCAAAGTTATGCATTTTGGGACAAAAAACACACTTGCATCCTACACTCTAGATGGAGAAAATCTAGGGGTAACTATGGTGGAAAAAGATTTGGGGGTGCTCATAGATAATAGGCTTAGTAACAGTACACAATGCCAAACTGCAGCAAAAAAGGCAAGTAAAGTGCTTGCGTGCATTAAACGGGGCATTGAGACCAAGGATGAGGATGTAATCCTGCCGTTGTACAAATCATTGGTACGCTCACACCTGGAATATTGCGTTCAGTTTTGGGCCCCATATTACAAAAAGGACATCGCGGAACTAGAAAGAGTTCAAAGACGAGCTACTAAATTGATTAAAGGTTTAGAGACACTGGAATACGAGGAGAGGCTTACTAAATTAAATATGTATTCACTAGAAAAGAGGAGACATTATTAATATCTTCAAATACGTAAAGGGAAATTACACGGAGCTAGCAACTGATTTATTTCTTAAAAGAACTCTGTATAGGACGCGTGGGCACTCACTGAGGCTAAAAGAGAGAAAATTCCGTACGCAACGTAGGAAAGGGTTCTTCTCTGTAAGGGGAATAAAGATTTGGAACTCACTGCCGGAGGAAGTAGTAATGGTAGACTCTATAAATGCATTTAAAAACGAATTGGACAAATTTCTAACAGGAAAACGTATCAAGGGCTTTAGCATTTAGCATATTGACATTAAAATTATCTGGGAGTGGTAGGACTCATTGCTGTGAATTGGTACTAAACCATTACTTCAGCATGCACATTATAAAATAAACAGATTAATGCAGAATACAGGTTGAACCCGATGGGCATTTTGCCTCTTTTCAACCTCACTGACTATGTAACTATGTAACCATGTTGTGCCTAGGCGCAGCAAACTAGCCAAGATAACCGTGGACCCATCTGTATGACGGCCACAAAATTGTGTGTATATTATTACCAAACTAAATATACAAAAGTTCATCAAGCTAGTCTCCGTTTCTCCAAAACCATGTTTTGCCGACAGTGGTGGAACTCGGTTGGGTTGTTGGTGCCCGCATTCCACCAATAGCAAGCTAAAATGTTTTCTTTACTGATGCTTCTTTTGCCACCACTTTTAGATACCAGCTGTTATCTGCTTGTGGCTTGTGCTGTTTGCTGCCCATCGGCAGTCTGTTTGGGTCTGTTTTGCCACTGAATGGGTGGTGATGGCCCAGCTGGGAATGAAACGTGAAGGCCCAAGTCTCCATACATGGCTGGGCATGATATGGTGATGGTCTAGTCTCAATACACGGCTTGGAATGATATGGTGATGGCCTAGTCTCCACACACGGCTGGGAATGATACGGTGATGGTCTAGTCTCAATACACGGCTTGGAATAATACGGTGATGGTCTAGTCTCAATACACGCCTTGGAATGATATGGTGATGGCCTAGTCTCAATACACGGCTTGGAATAATACGGTGATGGTCTAGTCTCAATACACGGCTTGGAATGATATGGTGATGGCCTAGTCTCCACACACGGCCGGGAATGATATGGTGATGGCCTAGTCTCCACACACGGCTGGGAATGATATGGTGATGGCCTAGTCTCCACACACGGCTGGGAATGATATGGTGATGGCCTAGTCTCCACACGGCTGGGAATGATATGGTGATGGCCTAGTCTCCACACATGGCCGGGAATGATATGGTGATGTCCTAGTCTCCACATAAAGCTTGGAATGATATGTCCTAGTCTCCACACACGGCTGGGGATGGTAAACTCCTGTTGGAAAGTATGATTTCCTAATCTCATCTCATGTTGAAAGACACAAATATTTTGTCCTCCCCATATCCCCTATGAATTATACCCCATCATGGACCTTTGAAGCATGCTATAAATAGCATTGTCTGTGCATATGATGCTGTCACTAAGCCCATGAGGCTTGTAAAAGGTGAGCTGGAGAGTGGGTTGTCACGAGATAAGCGGGTTCTTATTGTACATGCCTGAAATGTCGATGGATTAAAAATGTTTCCATTCTGTGCCCAGAACGGTGTGCGACTTTCCTTTGTGTGTAAATAAACCACACTGGATGTCACAGAAGAAATCTACAATTTCATATTGCAAAGATTAACAACTTGGCAGCACGGATCATTGTTATTTCAAATGACATTTCTAGAAGAATAAGAATACAGTACTGGTCCTTTATTATGTGACCGTAATTCAGAGAAATCAGCAGTGTTGTTTTCATGCTTTCAGAAATGCAACAGAACTGGGGCAAAGAGGAAATCAATGCACTTTGTCTTAACCAGAAGATTACGTTTAAATGAAACATAAAAGAACAGAAAGGATCAAAATTGTTCAAGCATTCCTGATGAGAGTCTGACAATAGAATCAGCTGTATGCACTGTACTGGTTATTGTATAGGGAGAAATCACACAAAAACCAGTTTGGTTTTCAGCAAACATACTTAAAGCAATTTATCATTTATACAGTAAAAGGTAGAGCAAGGAGCACTCATATCTGGCAGAAATACGGTATCTAAAAAGTATAATCGAGACATGACAAATGCAGACTCAAAATAACAGATGCTCTTACAGCAATTATATACTACTGGTTACAAATACCCTACCGGACTCAAAGTAATGGGCCCTACACACTTTGCGATCCGCCGCCGAGCTGCTCGACAGCGGATACGGCCGACCCGGCAGCGGGGGATGGGGGGCAGTGACGGGGGGGGGGGTGAAGTTTCTTCACTCCCCCCGGCTCTATAGCAGTGCAGGCAAATATGGACGAGATCGTCCATATTGGCCTGCGTGTACAGGCGACGGGGCACCAGCGATGAACGAGCGCTGGGCCGCGCATCGTTCATCGCTGGTGCCTCCACAATGAAAGATATGTACGGTATCTCATTCGTTAATGAACGAGATCGTTCATATCTTTCACTAATATCGCCCAGTGTGTAGGGCCCATTAGTCTACACCCAGTTGAGGTTCACCACCCTTACCCAAACACACATACCCACCAGCCGTGGGAGAGAAGGGCACAAACTTGCAGGATATCCGCCATAGCAGTCATCACTCCCTGACTCATGGTTGGGGGTCACCTGGGAGTTAGGGTTCATAATTGAAATCCCTTTAAGCTTTAATATATACCAGAAGACAGAACCCATGGACACATCAGAAAGATAGGTTCAAGTGACATATTACCCAATACAAAAATGTAAATAATTACTGGGTGCACTAACTGTTTAAATGCACACTATTTCATAAGTGTAGCCTTCTTTGTTTCTAAAACAAATTATACTACATGGCCTCAAGTTTGTGGACACCTGAACGGTACACCCATATGTGGTTTTTGCACATCTCATGTCACAAGCACAGATATTAGTAGGGGGTTGGTTCTCCTTTTCCTGCTGCAACAGCCTCCTCTCTTTTGGGAAGGTTTTTAAACATGGCTGACAGGATTTGCATCCATTTAGCCAGAGGTGAACAAATGAGGTGGGGCGATAAGGCCTAGCCCACAGTCAATGTTCTAATTCAGGGATGGGGAACCTTTGGCCCTCCAGCTGTTGTTGAACTACACATCCCAGCATGCCCTGCAACAGTTTTAGCATGACCAAATTGCAAAACTGTTGCAGGGCATGCTGGTATGTGTAGTTCAGGAACAGCTGGAGGGCAGAAGTTTCCCCATACTTGTTCTAATTTATACCAAAGGTGTTTATTGGCGTTGCGGACAGGAGTCTGTAGCCTAGTCAGGTTCTTCCACACCAATCACAGAATACCATTTTTGATAGACCTTCTTTTGTGCACTGGGGTACCATCATGTTGAAAGAGAAGAGGGCCTTTCTCCAAGCTGCTTCCACAAAGTTGCAAACACAATTCTCCAGAATGTCATTGTATACTGTAGCAATAGGATGTCCTTACACCGGAACCATTTAAAAACCATGAACAATTATTGTTACAGCACCAAATACTACAGTCGGCAGTAGCTAGAGGTAAAAAAAAATTGTGTGATACTGGGCATTATAGTACCAGTCAAAGAAAGTAGTGGGTGGGGTCAGGACAGCTCCCACCAGCTTAAAGTTGGGGCAGGTTTCAACAGGGTTGAGGTTAAGATGCCTCTTTTGTTCTGAAATTATTCAACATGATGAAAATAGTGGTAAAGGTGCAAACTGCACTTTACCTAACATAGTAACATAGTATTTGAGGTTGAATATAGGCAAATTGCCCATTGTGTTCAACCTGTTTTAAGTTGTGATGAGTCTAAATACTTGCTAAATAATGTTTTATGACTAGTTAGCTACTATAACTCATGTTACCCCCGGATTAACCACATTGATATTTTAAGTATTATAACCTTGGATAGCTTTTTCATTCAGAAATGTATCCATTCCTTTTTTAAATCCAATTACAGAGTCCACCATTACCACCTTCCCTGGCAGGGAATTCCACATCCTGATTGCCCTAACAGTGAAGAACCCTTTCCTCCGTTGCGTTCGGAACTTTCTCTCCTCCAGTCGCAGTGAGTGCCCACGTGTCCTAAACTGTGTTCTTTTAATAAATAATTCCTCTGATAACTCTTTGTGATGTCCGTTTACATATTTGAAGATATTAATAATATCTCCTCTTAGGCGCCTCTTTTCTAGTGTATACATATTCAGCCTAGTAAGTCTTTCCTTATAGTCCAATCCTTCTAGGCCCTTAATCAATTTAGTAGCTCGCCTTTGAACACTTTCAAGCTCACTGATGTTTTTTTTATACAATGGTGCCCAAAACTGAACACAATAATCCAGGTGCGGACGTACCAATGACTTATACAGCAGCATGATTACATCCGAGTCCCTTGTCTCAATTCCCCTTTTTATGTATGCTAGCACCTTACTTGCCTTCTTTACTGCGTTTTGACATTGTGTATGGTTATTAAGCCTATTATCAATGAATACCCCCAAATCTTTTTCTAACTCTGTTTCCCCTAGGCGTTCCCCATTTAATATGTAGGATGCAAGTTAGTTTTTAGTCCCAAAATACCTCAATAATTAGAGTTGTTTTTGGTAACGCCTGAGGCAGTTCTCTTACGATTATCTGTAGCAATTCTCAGAATACATTAGCCTTCTGGCAAGAAGCATTTCCTGGCAATCACCAAAGCTAGATTTACCCAAACAGCATGTTTCCATTGCTCCATAGTCCAATGATTGTGTGTTGCACACACACTCCCGCTGGCACTATGCATGATGAGTTCAGGCTTGTGTACGTATCAAAACACAATCCATGAAGCTCCCAACGGCTATTGAGCTGAAGATGGGCAGAGATTTGACAAACCCACTTGTGGAAATGTGGCATCCTATGGTAGCTGCAATGTGAAAGTCACAGAGATCCTCAGTACGACACATTCTACTGCTAATGTGTGACTAATGAGATTATTATGCACCTGTTAGCAATGGGTAAGGCCGATATGGACAAGCACACTAACATATTACACAATATTATAAAATATAACAAACAGCTTTGATTCATTTTAAATGGGTGGTACCTCTATACCAGGGCTGGCCAAACCAGTCCTTGAGATCTACCAACAGTACACATTTTCCAGACCACCTAGCTGGTGCACAGGTGTAGTCATTACTAATTAAGATGTGCTGCATTCATTCCTAACTGACATTTCTACAGATCTCCAGGAGGCCTGGAAAACATGAACTGTTGGTAGATCGCGAGGACCGGTTTGGCCAGCCCTGCTCTATACTGTATGTGCTGTAGTGCTCTGCACACATGCACACCGATACTATACTGCGTTGTGTGTTATATCCTGCAGGTGTCGCTGTTCATACTGCCATCTATGAAGTGATTTAGCCAAAAAAAGGACAGCAGCAAGAACAGTGTCACCTCCAGGCCAAAAATGGTACTGCACTCTGAGAATGGATTATAGCAGTCAATCAGTATAGATTGCAGGAGCGATCCTCAGCGCAGTTTAACGATAATCGGGAAACTGCACATGGCAGGACATGTATTGTGAATGAATCTGCCTGATTGACAGGCAGAGGCTTTCAGGGGGAGTGATGGGAGCAGGGGCAGCCAGCTTTGCCAGAAATGGGGGCGTGTTGCCCCCAAGGACTGCGTCGCAAGATGCAGTTTCCTTGGCCTTGCAAGCTGCACTGTAATGGCCAGTCTGAGTAAGTTGAGACTTACTAAGTATGTAGTTGCAGATGGTCGATGGTCAAACTGCGTCCCCGGTCGCAGTGCTGCGATTGGAAATGCAGCGAGGAGGTAACACCTCCTACTGCTTTTGCATTGTTAAGGATTGCATTTGAAAATACGATCCATACTGAATGAGGGCTTATAAAATGAAACAAAAAAAAACAAAAACTGCAAGGTTCAATTATATTTATATTACATGTTTGAACACAGGTCCGGTATTATTAAAATCTATTTTTTAAGAGTCAAATACAGTAAAATTGTCTCATCCTATAGTTACAAATATTATCATTTAACAGCCGTATGTGGTAATGTTTACATTCCTTAGGCAGTGAATTACATAGTTGCAGACCAACAAGAGGTAACAGACTTTGTCTTTCAAAAACAACTTCATAGTTTCATTTACGATAACGTACAAGTGTTTTCTAGCCGTTAAAGCCCGCTCAGTCATCAGGAACAAAGCATATGGATCTAAATGGATAACAAATTACAAGTTGCCCTAAGGGACTCCCAATAAAACACTGAAGGCGTGACTTTCCACAGCTAGGAGAATATCCCTTATTAATACAAATCACTGGTCAATACTGATAAGAACAGGGATTCACATTTTATTTTTCTTCAAATTCAATACTATTAACATTGCTCATCATTACTGTAATACAGCAGTTACATTTTGTTAAAAGATCGCCAGACGGAAAGAAAAGTAATATATTTTGATTTTTACGACACATATAAGAGGTACATAGAAAAAAGAGGAACCAATAATGCAAAAACAACAAAGAAGTGTAGCAATAATTTAATACTACATGAAACGTAAACTCATTTTATGTCAGATTTCGCAGCTGGAAGACCTTAAAGCTGTCCACACACATCAACATCCAATTGTTCAGTCCGGCTACTGGCTTTGGTAAGGCAAAGCCTCCAGGTCTGCCAACTTATTTGGTATATCAGATAAACAGGCCATTGGACGCCGTTCCCGCTACCCCCAAAACTCTACGGTAACATTCACATTACAGTTAGGAAGAGAGGCCAGTGTATGTAAGTAGACCATCACGGGAAATAATGATTTGCTATCTGTAAGGCAACGAGTAGATCATTTTATTTACCACAATACAAAAGGGGGCGGAGGGGGGCGGAGGGGCTACGGCTATTTTTAAATAATACACAGAACTGCCAGACCTGTTCCATGACATCTCTCCGGTCAGTTGTCCGTAGCACTGGTGTTTCAGACGGTGGTGGTCTTATTCCTGTGCTCTTTGGCGAGCACTACTAAACTGCATCACACAGGGGCCAAATTCAATAAACAACTATATTAGGTGCTAAAAATGAGATTATATTTAAAAGGGAAATTAAAAACTGGGTAATGTTCCAAGCACCAGACGGATAATTGTCTGATAGGGAATGCGCTAACAATGGCCAGTGTTTCACATTGGGGCAGTTTCAGGAGATGGTAGAGAACTCTTTCAGTAGTGCCTCTTGGCTGAGTGTGTTGAAGGCGAGGTTTTTCCGTACATTGATACTAATGGACCGAGCCTAAGGGAAACAGAAATCAATGTTAAAGTAGCACAAGCAATGATCTTGGAATCTTTCAGATTGTCTTGTTCAACAATCTGTTTATAGTTTCCATATGTGGCGTGGTTGATCTGCATGCATTGTTTCTTTTTGCTTTAAGATTTGTAACTGCAATTTTCAGGTATTTAGGGATCAATGGGTAAAGCCAGTGGCGGATCTAGCGAGTAGTGGGCCCAGGTGCAAACATATGCTTTGGGCCCCCCCACCGACACGCCTTCCCCACCCCCATTAAAGAAAAAAGTCACTTAGTACATTGATGCAATGAGTGCCCCTGGCTGTGCTCACTCCCCAGCAGCGTTTTCCCCACATGTCCTCTTGGGATCCGATCTGAAGGTCGACACTGTCTAGGTCGACAATGTTTAGTTCGACCACTATTGGTCGAGTCACTAGGTCGACATGGTTCCTAGGTCGACAGGTCAAAAGGTCGACATGCCTTTTTCAAAAAATGTTTCTTTTTTTGAACTTTTTCATACTTAACGATCCACGTGGACTACGATTGGAAAGGTAATCTGTCCGAAGCATGGCGAGCGAAGCGAGCCATGCGAGGGGACACGGTGCACTAATTCGACTTCCCGGTCACTGTACGGAGAAAACGACACCAAAAAAACATGAAAAACTCCTGTCGACCTAGACCATGTCGACCTAGAACCCCTGTCGACTTTCCAACCGTGTCGACCTAGTGCCTGTTGACCTATAGTGGTCGACTGAAAAATTGTTGACCTAGAACCTGTCGATGCAATGATCCACACCCGTCCTCTTGTGTGCCCAAATGCCCCCCAGTGTCTCACTGAAATGTCCCTCCGTTCCATACAGTACTATATCACTGCACTACAGTCCACTTATACGCTGCACTATATCACTACACTAACCCCTCCCCAAATACGCTGCACTACTGTACATCACATTACTACACTACATCTCCCCCTGAACGCTGCACTACATCACTACATTACCCTTCCAATACGCTGTAATATATCACTACAGTACACTATATCTAATTACTACGGTACAGCACACTATGGTGGTTATTCCGAGTTGTTCGCTAGCAGATTTTGTTCGCTGCGCTGCGATCAGGCAAATAAACAGCACTTCTGCGCATGCATATGCGGCGCAATGCGCACTCGTGTCGTACTATTACAACAAACGATGTAGTTTCACACAGGGTCTAGCGAAGCTTTTCAGTCGCACTGCTGACCGCAGAGTGATTGACAGGAAGAGGGCGTTTCTGGGTGTCAACTGACCGTTTTCAGGGAGTGTTCGAAAAAACGCAGGCGTGCCAGGAAAAACGCAGGCGTGGCTGGGCGAACGCAGGGCGTGTGTGTGACGTCAAAACAGGAACTGAACAGTTTGAAGTCATCGCAAGCGCTGAGTAGGTCTGAAGCTACTCAGAAACTGCACAACATTTTTTTGTAGCCGCTCTGCGATCCTTTCGTTCGCACTTCTGCTAAGCTAAAATACACTCCCAGAGGGCGGCGGCATAGCGTTTGCACGGCTGCTAAAAACTGCTAGCGAGCGAACAACTCGGAATGAGGGCCTAAATCTCTACAGTAAACTACACTAAGGGGTCGATTCATCAGCCTATAAATGGTTTTAACACCCTTTTTACATATATATGTAATTTTTTTCAGCCTCATTCATCAATATTGTAACGCAGGAGCTATCACTGAAATCTCCTGGTTACAGTCCTGCCATAATCATTTCCACACTCCCCCATGTGGATGTAGAAAGTAAGCTATTCATCAACTTCCAAAAATCATATATTTTTGGAAATTGACTGTGTGACTGTACGCCATCCTCAGATAGTATACAGCTCCTAAATAGCATCACAAGCTGGGTTTTATACTGCAGCTTGTGCGGGAAAGGGATCTTTTCAGATCCCTGTCCGCTGTCTCCCCAATGCCCCCAGCTAAGTGGCCAGAGTCTGCGGCACCCTGTGCCCAGCTCCTGCCTACAGCCTCCATCCCCCTGTACCCAGCATGCCAGCAGCCCGCATTTTAAATACCCCCAGTGCCCATCTCCTACCTGCAGCACACATTTTTCATCCCCAGATGCCCAGCTCAAGGTTGCTAAATAGAAAGGTGAAAATGTAACTCACTGAATGGTCTGCTCTTCACACACTGCACCTGGGACAAAGCACAGAGCCGCAGCCAGTGCAGACACAGCATCTCCCCACCAGCCGTGTCCACATTCATGTCCCCTTGGCTTTTACAGCTCTCGGAGCTCCATTTCCCCTGCATCATATTGCATGTAACTGCTGTGTAGATCCAGCGGAGGGTCAGGGATTGGCGGTTGCTTCCTACAGCCGGGGAGACCAGCGGCGGTAGTATGGGTATGATGGCCAGAGGGAGAGGGGGTCAGAGAATGCAGGAGGGAGGAAGCCAGAGCCGCTACCGAGTGATAACGGACGGGAGGTGGGCGGGCCTAGTCCTTGGAAGGAAAGGGATAGAGCGGCAGGTTGGAGCAGAAGTTGGGTTGCACTGTGGCAGTGTCCTCTCCTTCGATCTGAACTGCTTCCTGTTCTTCTGTACGGGCCTGCAGTGACTGGGTGGACACCGTACTGTAATGAGTCCATCAGACTGAGATTATTAGTACTGCTGATGTCCGCGGCTGTGGGCCCCTTCACTACCGCGGGCCTGGTGCAATGCACTGCCTGCACCGCTAGTAGTTCCGCCACTGGGTCAAGCACTGAAAGGAGTGGAGAGGTTGTCCATAGCAACCAAACAGCTTTGAGGTAGTGAAGGGGGGGGGGGGGGGGGGGGGGGGGGAGTTGAGCGATTGCTCCCTCCGGACACCATGTGGGGAAAGGACCGCCTGCTTCTGCAGCTACCGCTCTCCCCAGCCCGGCTGGGAAGAAAGTCTGCTGCAGTAGCCAGTCTTCTCACTCCCTGGCCAGAGTACCTCTGTCTAAAAATAGGATTTTGGTACTTACCAGGTAAATCCTTTTCTTTGAATCCATAGGGGGCACTGGAGTACTCTTGGGATATGGACGGCTTCCGCAGGAAACAGGGCACTGAATATTTAAATTTAGAACACTCCACCCCTCCATATCCCCGAGCACCTCAGTGTTTTTTACTGAGCCGAACAGGAACTATAGAGAGGTTGACAATGGAGTATTACATATAACATAACGGACAACAACGAAGTTGACACAAAATGTTACTGACAACTTAAACAGTTGACACCATAACCAGCACTTGATAATTTGAACCAGTCGGTGAGAGTGTGTTACCATAAGATCCTCTGAACTTACCACAAACCAGGTAAAACTGCTCTGGGTGGGTGTCCAGTGCCCCCTATGGATTCAAACAAAAGGATTTACCTGGTAAGTACCAAAATCCTATTTTCTTTTTCATCCACTAGGGGTCACTGGAGTACTCTTGGGACGTACCAAAGCTTCCCCCGTGGGCGGGAGAGCAGTTTGGCACCTGTAACACTAGGCGGCCAAAGCTAGATGCTGATGCCGCAAACGTATCAAACTTGTAAAAGCGCACAAACGTGTGCACTGAAGACCATGTAGCCGCACGGCAAAGCTGCGTCGTAGAAGCTCCACGACCAGCTGCCCATGAAGTTCCCACAGAACGTGTGGAATGAGCTGTTACCGATGTAGGCGGCTGTAACCTAGCATGAAGGTAAGCCTGACGTATGGTCAGTTTTATCCATCTGGATAAGGTCTGCTTAGACGCTGGCCAACCCAGCTTGGCAGCATCATAGAGAACAAACAACGTATCCGTCTTACGAACTGTAGACGTTCGGGATACATAAACGCGTAAAGCGCGTACCACATCTAGAGTTCCAGAATGTGCTGTCAACACAGGAACTACTATTGGTTGATTGATGTGAAAAGATGACACTACCTTTGGTAAGAAAGCGGGATTCGTCCGAAGTTCTGCTCTGTCATCATGAAACACCAAATACGGTGGCTTGCATGACAAGGCACCCAAATCTGAAACACGCCTTGCCGAAGCTAAGGCTAGAAGAAAAATTGTTTTCCAAGTGAGAAACTTTATATCCACTTGTTGTAAGGGTTTAAAATATGAAGACTGTAAGAAATCCAAAACCAGATTCAAGTCCCATGGCGCTGTAGGTGGAATGAATGGAGGCTGTTCTCTGAGGACACCTTGCAGAAAAGTGTGTACAGACGGCAATAGAGCCAATCGTCTTTGAAAATAAATTGACAACGCAGATACCTGCACCTTTAGTGTAGATAAACGCAGTCCTCCATCTAACCCCGTCTGTAAAAATAACAAAAGACGGGATAACTTGAAAGCGGATGTCGGAAACTTCCGAGCTTCACACCAACCTATATAGGCACGCCAAATTCTGTAATAATGAGCTGCCGTAACCGGCTTTCTAGCTCGTAACATGGTTGGTATAACCGATTCTGGAATGCCCTCTCTTCTTAAGAGGGCGGTCTCAACAGCCACCCCGTCAAACGCAGCCGCGCTAACTCGGGGTAAAGGAACGGACCCTGTTGTAACAGGTCTGGACGTAGTGGGAGCGGCCAAGGATCGTCTGCGAGTAGTCCGCGGAGATCCGAGAACCAAGCTCTCCGAGGCCAATGAGGCGCCACTGGTATGACTGTGACAGACTCTTTTTTGATCCGTTTTAGCACCAGAGGGAGCAGCGGAAACGGTGGAAAGAGATACACGAGGCTGTACGGCCACGCGACGGTGAGAGCATCCACCGCCACTGCCTTTGGATCTCTCGTTCTGGACACATACTGGAGCGTTTGGTGATTGTGTCGAGACGCCATCAGGTCCACCTGAGGATAACCCCACCGCTGAACCAACATGTGAAACACTTCTGGATTTAATGCCCATTCTCCTGGATGAAAATCCCGACGGCTGAGATAATCCGCCTGCCAGTTTTCCACTCCCGGAATGAACACTGCCGACAATATCACCTGGTGGTATTCGGCCCAATTTAGGATTCGAGCTACTTCCCGCATTGCCATGCGGCTTCTCGTTCCTCCTTGTTTGTTGATGTATGCGACTGCCGTCGCATTGTCTGACTGCACCTGGACAGTGTGAGCCCGAAGCATGTGCACTGCTTGTCGTAGCGCATTGTAAATTGCGCGGAGTTCCAGGACATTTATAGACAGCAATGTTTCGTGATCCGCCCAGAGACCCTGGAGCTGACAATTTTGCACTACAGCTCCCCAACCTCTGAGACTGGCGTCCGTCGTTAGAATTATCCAATTCCCGCCGCGGAACAGTTTCCCTGCGGTTAAATTGTGTTCCTTGAGCCACCAGAGCAGAGACACCCTTGCCCTTGGCGACAACCTCACCCTGTGGTGAATCTGCAGATGCGAGCCTGACCACTGTGCGAGCACATCCATTTGAAATGGACGCGAGGCGAATGCACAAATGTACAGAGACTGTGCGTGGCTTGAGCACTAATTGTACCAGATGACGAATAATCTGTACTTTCTGTTGTGGTAGGTAAATTCTTTGATTGACCGTATCGAAAATCATACCTAGGAATTGAAGGCGTTGAGACGGAATTAGATGTGATTTCTTGAAGTTGACAATCCAACCGTGGTGAACCAGTACATTGTTCGTTAGCAGCGCATGTTGGAGAAGTATCTGTTGACACGGGGCTTTGATGAGCAGATCGTCCAAATACGGAACTATCGTCACTCCCAGGGATCTGAGATGAGCTATCATCACAGACATCACTTTGGTGAATACCCGGGGCGCTGACGATAGGCCAAACGGTAGAGCCTGAAACTGGTAATGATTCTGGCGTATCGCAAACCTCAAGAACCTCTGATGAGGCTGCCAAATCGGAATGTGTAAGTACGCATCTTTGAGATCTAGCGCAATCATGAATTCCTTTGGCTCTAAACCTGCAATCACTGAGCGCAGAGATTCCATCTTGAATCTGTAGTAAGTTACGTACCGATTGAGACCCTTTAAGTTCAAAATTGGCCTGACTGAGCCATCCGGCTTCGGTACCACAAACAGACTGGAATAATAACCCTGACCCTGTTGGTGTACAGGTACCGGAATCAAAACTGTGAATCCAGTAGGGACTGAATGGCAATTTGCAGAACCGCCCTCTTGTCGTCCGACAGAGGCAAGCCTGTCTTGAAAAACCGCAGTGGCGGAAGACAGTCGAACTCTATTTTGTAACCTTTTAACACTAAATTGCGGATCCACCCATCCGCGGATGTCTGGAACCACGCCAAATGAAGGCGTGCTCCCAAAATCGGCGAACCGAGATGGGCTGGTAGCCCGTCATGCCACTGGCTTGTCGGTAACCTTAGCGTCCTGATGACTTGTGTTGGTTTGTTGGAAACCACGTCCACGACCACGTCTACCAAGCGTGGCTGTTCCTCTGCCACGTCCGCGAAAGGACTGAGGTCTAAAGGATTTGAACGAAGGTCCAGAGTATCTCCTTCTTGGAACCGGTGGAGGCAATGGTAAGAAAACCGACTTTCCTCCCGTAGTCTCAGAAATCCATGTGTCCAATTCAGGACCAAACAACTTCTTGCCATCGTAAGGTAACGCCTCTACACCTCGTTTGACCTCTGCCTCCGCTTGCCAAGCACGCAGCCAGAGTGCTCGTCGTGCCGTAACTAGCGACGATGAAATACGAGAAGTGAGCTGACAGACGTCAGTAGAAGCTGTACAGAGATACTCCGCAGCCTCACACATTTGATCAGCAAGAAGTATAAGGTGTTCGTCATGTAAGGCAGACTTAAGTTCTGTTATCCATACTATGAGCGCCTTAGTGACCCAGATACCAACCAAGCTAGGTCGCAGCAGCACTCCTGCTGCTACATACATGGACTTTAGCATAGTTTCTATTTTTCGATCTGAAGGGTCTTTAAGCGTAGTAGCCGCTGGCACTGGTATGGTTAATTTCTTTGTAAGCTTTGACACTGACGAATCAACTATTGGTGGATTCTCCCATGTACATGTCACCGAGTCTGGAAACGGGTAACTAGACTTAAATCTGCGAGGTATAGAAAACCGTTTATCTGGAGACTGTCGTGTTTCTACTAACATCTTATTAAGAGACTCCGACACAGGAAAACTTATAGTTCTCCGTCGTTTAGTAAATACGACCTGATCATTTGTGAGAGGCACCTCAGTTTCTGTAAACTTCAGAGACTGACGCACCGCTCTGATGAGATTATCAATACCTGAGCTGTTAAAATCATCACTATCTGACTCCACTTCGCCCTCCTCACCCTCATCTTGTGCCGTGAGGTCTGGCATGGAATCGTCAGAATGCAACATAGCAGAAACTGGTAAATCATAAGACACATGAAATTTATCCCGTCTACCCAAAATGGATTTGGACTTTTCGCAAAGCTGAGACGCCTCCGGTAGTTCTGGCGGTCTCACCCTAGCCTCAGATCTTGCCGTTTCCCGCTCTTGTCGAGCGGCGGTCAATTCTGATTGCAACCCAGCCAGTACATTGGCTAGCATTTCCCATGGAGGGTCCGGGGAGGAAATTGGCTTTAAAACCGGAGCAGAAATTTTATTCGGAACCGAATCCACAAAACATACAGTACATGTGGTAGATCCATCCAGTAACACACTGCTACAGACTTTGCAATTATGCTTTTTAGTTTTTGCTGGTGCCTTACTCATTATGGCGACAGACAATACAATACACAAAAAAAACAGACACTTGCACGACTCAGTAAAATAGTACGAAGGTGTCTCTATATATATATATCTGGCCAAGTGCAGTACACGTGGCCAGTACTATGAAATGTGATCCCAAATTCCCACTAACACCCCTGCGCCTCCGGTGGAGTAGAGATGTAGTACTGGAACGTTCTGGAATCACAGCAGGAAGACACATGGTTAAAATGGCTGCCATGCTTGCCTTACACATATAATCACAGTGCAGGTTACCAGCCTTAAAGTGACATTTACGCTGTGTAATTAACCCTGCAGCCTAGCATACTGCTGTTGCTGCAGGGTATCCCCCCTCATGCCGCTTATTGCCTGTATATCACCCTGCTGTAATGCTCCCCCTACTCCGTGCAGTGCGGGCGGCAGCGAGCAGCGTGCGGGGCCACCAGCGGGAGCCGGGTATCGGGACGCGCAGGGACCGACAGCGGGGAGCGCGTATTGAAGCGCTCTGAGCAGCGCCGGATCAGCAGTGAGGTGCGGGGAGCAGCGGTGGGGGCTGGTGACGGCCGGAGTAGCGACGGCGTGGCAGGCACTTGTAGAGGGATCCCGGTGTCAGCATACAAACAATGTCCCCACACAGCGGGGCGGCAGCGGGAGCTGACCGCCCCGTTCCACATACCTTCACTCCTGCTGCTGTGGTAAGGCTCCGACGGGGCTTCTCAGTAAGCGCCGGCCAGCCTGTGTGCAGGAGATCTCTGTGTGGCTGTGAGGGTGCTCATTCAGTGAGGACCGACACGCCACAGCTGCTAGTAGCAGCTTGCACTATCCCTGACCCTGCCTTTTGGAAGGGGGAAAGGGATGTGTATAAAATAGAAAAAATATTCCTAAAAAAAAAAAAAATATTCAAAGTAATTGTGGCTCAGCCACAGACCTGTTGCTACTTCGAGCACAGAAAAAACACTGAGGTGCTCGGGGATATGGAGGGGTGGAGTATCCTAAATTTAAATATTCAGTGCCCTGTTTCCTGCGGAAGCCGTCCATATCCCAAGAGTACTCCAGTGACCCCTAGTGGATGAAAAAGAAATGTGGATGGCAGCGGCCCCTCCAACAGAAGTCGTCTCTCTCCCTGGCCAGGGTACCTCTGTCTAAAATGTGGATGGCAGTGGCCCCTCCAACAGACCAGGGTGCCTCATGCAAAAAGTGTCCCCTAAGAGTATAGAAATTTAGGTTTTGGGGGTGTTTTTTTGGAAAACTTACCAGCTCCTTAAAGAACGTGGCTTCTTTGTGTTGCTCGGAATATCGTTCATACTGGTCAAGTCCATCTTGCAGTTTCAAAGTCAGCGTGTCATAATTGGAACGTACGACTTCTAAAACCTGCCAATCACATAGAACGGACAGTATTATATAATATGCTAAACAAACAAACAACGGTCAGCCATAAAATACATTAGATGGTCGGTCAAAGTGCCAATCTTATTTGAATTACATAAATACTGTCGGGATCTTCCTGTGGGGGGAGATGAATCAAACTTTGGAGACAGATCAAGTGCCAACCAATCAGCTCATCACTGTCATTTTTTAAATAAAGCCCCCCCCCCCCCCCCCCCAATGTAACCCTGGAAAGGCTCCATTTAATCTTTCTCATCCTTCTTTTTGAAATTGCACTTCACAGTATAATACAGAGGAGAGCTGGCAAGGTAAAAGCCCCCTTAGACCTGAGGAGAGTCACTTTGCTTTCTTGGCAGTCTTACATCATTTCATTATTCCTGCAGGGTCTCGGTAATAGAATTACATAGAGGCATTATCGTTGCTGGGCTTGGCAGACATTTTGAAACATTAGCAGCAACAGAAGGCAGTGTTCCCAGCCATCCTAACCACTACTACATATTATATATATATATATATATATATATATATATATCTATATATATATATATATCTACACACATTTGTAGAGGAGTCTATTTTCCGGAGTCTGCTGAAAACTTGCTGGTACAGGTTATACTCCACTCTCCTCGCTCACATGTCCAGTCGCCCACCAGAGATCTGTATGGGAGCAAGTGGTGCCTGAGGCAACACTGGGTGCAATGTTACTGATAGGGAGGACAGCAGTGTAACACAGACCTCTATGGAACAGAGGCAGAAAAGCAGTCTCCCTAATGCCGAGGCAAAGGATGGTCCCCGCACACCGGGCCTGATTCAGTGTGTTGGAGAGTGCATTGCTGCTGCGCCGATGCACAGTTATAGTAATGCAGCAGGAGGCTTCAGGTATAAGTAGATGCCCCCTGCGTGCACATGTGATCCAGTTCTGCGTCCGAGGACACAGCATCACCTGCAACATCAGGCTGCCTGCATGACCTGTGGGGACAAACAAACCGGCCACCTCAGCTTCTTCCAAGAGGCCAGGAAATCTCTGTCGGAAGACCCTGGCCTCAGCACTTCCGCAAAACGAAGGTGACGCGCATCCATTTTGGAAAATGTCAGCCATCACCGCCTCCTCCCTCCCCCAAATGGCTATGGAAAGTCAATCTCTTGAAGTATGGATGATGCAGGACTTGCATGTGCAAATTACCAAACATCTGTACGCTGCATACAATGCGCTGGGACATGAATCAGCCCCACTGAGCTAATTACTCTTAGGGCCTAATTCAGACTGGATTGCTGCAGCGGCAGCGATCGCAGTCTGAAGCCCTTTTGGGACTGCGCGTGCGCACCCCGGGAGGCCCAGTGAGATACTAAAAGCATCTCAAGGCTACGATCGACTCTGCCTGATTGACAGGAATAGGCGGTTGCGGGGCGGGAGGGGGCGTGCCAACGGCGCCAGAACGCCGTTGGTGGGGTGCGGTCCGGACAATGCAGGCGTGTCCGGACTGTTGTGGGGCAGGCCGCGGCGGCTGCGCGACGTCACATGCAGCTGCTGCGACCCGGGACGTGGCCAGTAGCTCCCTGCTAGCGCGTGGTGGACTAGCCCCGTGCTGGGCGTCCCCCCGCATGTCAGAGTAAATGATCGTAGATGGGCTAAATTTAGCACATCTACGTTCAGATCTGAATCACCCCCTTAATGTATACATGGCAATTATGCTGACAGTACATTTCAATGCTAGCTTTAGGGTTAGAAGTATCACAATAAGTGACCAGGCGCTGATAATAATAGGATTTGAATTATCTACCGGTAAATCCTTTTCTCGTAGTCCGTAGAGGATACTGGGGTTCCATTTAGTACCATGGGTATAGTCGGTTTCACTAGGAGCCATGGGCACTTTAAGAATTTGATAGTGTGGGCTGGCTCCTCCGTCTATGCCCCGCCCACCAGACTCAGTCGAGGAAACTGCCCGAGGAGACGGACATACTTTGAGAGGAGGATAGATAAGAATAGTGGTGAGATTCCGAACCAGCACACACACACAAGAGGAAAGCCATGCTAACCAAACCTGAAACAGGAACAGCAACAGCTGAACCAACAATACTTAACTAAGTAACAGTGCAGGAAAAACGAAGCACCGAGCGGGCACCCAGTATCCTCTACAGACTACAAGAAAAGAATTTACCGGTAGGTAATTAAAATCCTACTTTGTCTTACGTCCTAGAGGATACTGGGGTCCCATTTAGTACCATGGGGATGTACCAAAACTCCCAAACCGGGTGGGAGAGTGCTGAGGTTCCTGCAGAACTGATTGACCAAACTGAAGGTCCTCAGAGGCCAAAGTATCGAACTTGTAGAACTTAGCAAATGTGTTCAAACCTGACCAAGTAGTTGCTCGGCAGAGCTGTAAAGCAGAGACACCCCGGGCAGCAACCCAGGAAGAACCCACTGACCTAGTAGAGTGGGCCTGTACAGATTTTGGACATGGCAGACATGCCGTGGAATAAGCATGCTCGATAGTAACCCTTATCCAGTGTGCAATTGTCTGCTTTGAAGCAGGACACCCAATTTTATTGGAGTCCGATTTTCTGTGACAAGCTGCTCGCTTTACATACACCTTCAAAGCCCTCACAACATCCAAAGATTTTGAAGTAGCAGAGGTATCGGTGACAACTGGAACCACAATAGGTTGGTTGATGTTTAACTCAGACACCACCTTAGGAAGAAATTGCTGACGAGTTCAGAGTTCAACTCTATCCTCATGGAAAATTAAATAGGGACTTTTGTAAGACAAAGCCCCCAGCTCCGACACACGCCTTGCTGAAGCCAAGGCCAACAGTGTGACAGTCTTCCACGTAAGATATTTTACGTCCACGTCCTGTAACGGTTCAAACCAGTCCAATTGGAGGAAGTGCAGCACCACAATGAGATCCCAAGGTGCCGTGGGAGGCACAAAGGGAGGTTGGATGTGCAGAACACCTTTCAAGAAAGTCTGGACCTCAGGGAGAGAAGCCAATTGTCTTTGAAAGAAAATGGACAAGGCCGAAATCTGGACTTTTAAGGAGCCCAGATGTAGGCCCACATCCACACCTGCCTGCAGAAAAAGCAGGAAACGTCCCAGATGAAAATAACCACAGAATAATTTCTGCTCTCACACCAAGAGACATATTTCTTTCAAATACGATGGTAATGCTTAGACGTTACCCCGTTCCTGGCTTGGATCATTGACGGGATAACCTTGTTAGGGACCCTTTTCCTGGCTAGAATCAGCCGTTCAACTTTCATGCCGTCAAACGTAGCCGCGTGATAGACGAACAGGCTCTGTTGCAGAAGATCCTCGCGAGGAAGTAGAGGCCACGGATCTTCGAGGAGCATCTCCAGAAGGTCCGTATACCAGGCCCTTCTTGGCCAGTCCGGAGCAATGAGTATTGCTTGAACCTTTTCCCTTTTTATTCGATTTAGAATTCTTGGTATCAGAGGAAGTGGAGAAAACACATACACTAAGACCCATGGAGTCGTAAGGGCATCTACCACCACTGCCTGTGGGTCTCTCGACCTGGAACAATACCTCCTGAGCTTCTTGTTGAGACGATAGGCCATCATGTCGATCTGTGGATATCCCCACCGACGTGTCAAGCACCTGAACACTTCCGGGTGAAAGCCCCACTCCCCCGGGTGCAGGTCGTGTCTGCTGAGGAAGTCTGCTTCCCAGTTGTCTACTCCCGGAATGAAGACCGCTGACAACGTCATGGAGTTTTTTCTGCCCAGAGGAGAATTCTTGACATCTCCGACATTACTGCTCTGCTTTTCGTTCTGCCCTGTCGGTTTACGTACGTCACCGCTGTCACATTGTCCAACTGGACCTGAATGGCCCGATCTTGAAGAAGATGTGAGGCCTGCAGAAGGGCACTGTATATGGCCCTGAGTTCCAGAATGTTGAGTGGAAGGATGACTTACTGACTTGACCACCTTCCTTGAAACTGCACCCCCTGGGTGACTGCTCCCCAACCTCTGAGGCTTGCGTCTGTGGTTAACAAAATCCAGTTCTGAATTCCGAACCTGCGACCCTCGACGAGGTGAGAAGTCTGTAGCCACCACAGAAGGGAGATCCTGGCTTTTGTTGACAGACAGATACTCTGATGCATGTGAAGATGTGATCCGGACCATTTGTCCAACAGATCGAGCTGGAGGGGTCTTGTGTGAAACCTTCCATATTGAAGTGCCTCATAAGCGGCCACCATTGTCCCCAGAAGGCGAATGCATAGAAGCACCAATATCCGGGTCGGCTTCAGGACATCCCGAACCATTGACTGGATTACCAATGCCTTTTCCAACAGAAGGAACACTTTCTGCGACTCTGTGTCCAGTATCATTCCCAGGAATGGAAGCCTCCGTGTTGGCTCTAGGTGAGATTTTGGAAGGTTCAGAATCCACCCGTGATCCTGGAGGAGTTTGGTTGAGAGACCAATACTATCCAGCTGGTAGTGACAGTCCTGCAGTGCAAACCGTAGGTAAGCCTGATGAGGCAGCCAGATCGGAATGTGAAGGTACGCATCCTTGATATCCAGAGACACTAGGAATTCCCCCTCCTCCAGACCCGAGATTACCGTTTTCAGAGACTCCATCTTGAATCTGAACACTCATAAGTACGGGTTCAATGACTTGAGGTTCAGAATCTGCCTTACCGAACCATCCGGCTTCGGTACTACAAACAGTTTAGAATAGTACCCCTTGTTTTGCAGATGCGGTGAAACTGGAACAATGACTCGAGTCTGTACCAGTTTTTGGATGGCATGCTGCAAAGTTATACTTGCCACTTGTGAAACTGGTAAGCCTGATTTGAAGAATCTGTGAGGTGGAAGCTCTTGGAACTCCAGTCTGTAGCCCTGGGAAATAAGATCCATGACCCAGGGATCTTGGCACGAACTTGACCAGATCTGACTGAAGAATCGTAGTCGGTCTCCCACCTGACAGCCTTCCAGGCATTGCAGTCCACCGTCATGCTGAAGGCTTTGAGGAAGCAGAGCCTGAGCTCTGTTCCTGAGCGCCTGCAGTGGCTGGTTTGCGTGGTTTACCTCTTGCGCCGCTGGAAGTAGAAGCACCTCTGGATTTGCCCTTGAACTTGGCCGTCCGAAAGGACTACAACTTAGAAGCTGTAAGTGTTCTTGGTTGGGGGGGCTGCGGAAGGAAGATACATAGACTTACCCGCAGTAGCGTTGGAGGTCCATTTGTCTAGTTCATCTCCAAACAAGGCCTCTCCCACGAATGGTAGGGTTTCCACGCCTTTCCTTGAGTCCGCATCAGCAGTCCACTGGCGTGGCCACAAGCCTCTGCGTGCCGACACGGCCATAGCGGTGGTGCGTGCGTTAGGCAAGCCTATCTCTTTTATGGCTTCCACCATAAAGTTCGCAGAGCCCTGTATATGCTGCAGGAGTAAAACAACATCGCCCCTAGTCAAGGAATCTAACTGCTCAATTAGGTTACCTGACCATTTAGCAATGGCTTTTGTGATCCACGCACATGCAATAGTGGGTCTTTGGGCCACCCCAACAGCTGTGTATAATGATTTGAGTGTAGTCTCAATTTTACGATCAGCAGTGTCTTTTAGGGAGGCTGCACCTTTTAGGGATTTGAAATTTCTTATCAGGATTAACCCATGGTTCTTCAAACAGGGTATTCAATTCCTTTGACGCAGGAAAAGTGACTGAGGACTTCTTTTTTACATTAAAATAAGATTCCTCACACTCCTCTGTCCCCTTATCAGGAATATGCAGAACATCTCGCACAGGTTCTCTTCCCACACTAGGTAGTGCTACCTTGTTCTGCTGGGGCTTCCTGCATGGAAGCCAGAACATGAAACCGCTGGCAACTAGCATGAAACCACTGGCAACGAGCATGGAACCCAGGGCATGAACCCACTGGAAATGAGCAGGAGACCCCTGGCAATGAGCGTGATACCCCTGGCAACGAGCATGGAACCCAGGGCATGAAACCATTGGAAATGAGCACGAGACCCCTCACAATGAGCATGAGATCCCTGGCAACGAGCATGGAACACAGGGCATGAAACCATTGGAAATGAGCACGAGACCCCTCACAATGAGCATGAGATCCCTGGCAACGAGCATGGAACACAGGGCATGAAACCATTGGAAATGAGCATGAGACCCCTGGCAACGAGCATGAGACCCCTACCAATGAGCAGGTAATTTAAAAATAATTAGAGTCCTTACTGTTGCCAAAATTTGTATGGGACATTATTGTGTGTGGAGCATAAAATGGTGTCGGGCATAACTGTATGTGGCATAATGTGTAATAGGAATTACAGTGTATGGCATAATGTGTGGCATAACGTGTAATGGGCATTACAGTGTGTGGCATAATGTGGAATGGGCATTACGGTGTGTGGAATGAGCATTATGGCGTGTGGCATAATGTGTAAGGGGTATTACTATAAGGAGCAAAAATGACAAATAATCTAAAGGGCATGGATCAGTATTTTTTTCCTGTGTTTTTGTTTTTCCTGTGTTGTATAGGGGGCTCTACCTGGCGTAATGTGTATTAGGGGCAATACTGTTCGATGTAATGTGAATTGGTACTATTATGTGGCCACGCCCCTTCCTCGTAAAGCGACGTCTCCATTTTTGGCACACACTAGCCCTTACCTTTTTCCATACCCCCACTTCAAAATTTCCACTTCGACCACTGATATATATTCCATATTGTCTATATGACTTATTTGTACCTTTTTATTGTATATTATACAGTATATATGCCTAGTAGCTGTTTATTATAGTTGATGTGATACAGTATATATTTATTTATGGTAGTTTATTTTTCAATAAATACGATTTGTTTACATTTTTAAATTGAGGTCAAAACTCCTGCGCTCTTTGGTTGTCTCTACTATTTAGAGACCATACCAAATTAACTGCATAGTGATGTTACTGGTCCCTAGTGACTGGATAGGCTGCAGTCTCAGTGATGTCACTGGTTCCTAGTGACTGGATAGGCTGCATTCTCAGTGAGGTCACTGGTACCTAGTGACTGGATTGGCTGCACTGAATAATGTCACTGGTTCCTGAGGACTGTATAGGCTGTACGCTTAGTGATGTCATTGGTTCCTGGGGACTGGATAGGCTGCACTCTCAGTAGTGTCACTGGTTCCTAGTGACTGGATTGCCTGCACTCAATAATGTCACTGGTTCCTGAGGACTGGATAGTGTTATGAGCCACGGCAGTGGCTCATTCCTGTTTGCATTTTGCTCATGTATTTTATTTTATATTTCTGTATGCATGCCAGGATTTCTCATGTACTTGTTTAGAGTACTGTTGTTGGCCGCCTGTGGTGAGTCTGTGTAATTGCAGTCTGTTTCCTATGTGTTCAGCCTCACCTGCCAGTAATTTATCCATTACCTTGTGCCTGGCTTCAAGCTATCCTGACTGGGGCGTGCTTCCTTTATTACTCAGCTGGCCCTGCATCCAGAGCTGGTGATAGAAGTAGATTATTGTACCTGTATGTTCCTGGTTAGCTTCCTGCAAACCTGTTCCTGGTCCCTGTCTGTAATTCCTGGTTCCAGTCTGAACTCCTGGTGCCCTGGTCCTGGTTCCTGTTCGGATCGTGTCCAGTCAAGAGTCCTGTTCGGTTTCCAGCTCTGTCGGCCAGTCCTTGGAACTCCCCTGTGTCGTTCCCTTGTGGTATCGTGAGTCTGCAGCTCTGCCGCATTCTGCGTCAGAGGCCGCATGGTTATTACCTTTCTGTTGTGCTGTGACCTAAGGACTTGAACTGATCGATTCTTGACCAGATCTTGCCAGCCGGTGGTTCAGGTTTTCGTGGAGTATCCACGCTAACAGTTCTTTATTTATATTTATATCTGTAACATCCCTGAGCATTGTTGCTCTCACTGTTTATTTGCTTATAACATCTAAAACCATGGTTGGTCTCATTATCACTCGTGCATTGGTGTTGCAGGGTTAGTCAGGTTTTCCCTTACTCACTCGCAGTCTCGGGTGGTGCCTTGTCACTTTATAAGACCGGGGGGCATCGGAGTTTGGGCGGACCTAATTTGCCCATTCAAAGGCGGCTGCCGTGGGCACAAGAACTTTAGCACCACAGGCACCATCCGCTCACTAAGAGGGGTAACGGAGTCAGGGGTAGAGCACGAGTTGCTGCGGTCATTCATACTGGCCGCAGCTTCACTCATGAGTACTGAAACTTCCTAGTTGTCAAATATTCAGCAGAATTCCAAATACTCAGTCTGTAACAGATAGGCTGTACTCTTAGTGATGTCACTGGTTCCTGGGGACAGGATAGGCTGCATTCTCAGTGATTTCACTGGTTACTAGTGAATGGATAAGAGCATTTTTCTCAAATTTTGCTACAAAGCCTGCTGTGTTCCACCTTCATCTCAACTGCATAATTCACAGGTGCCAGTCTTCTGTAAAGCTTCACTGTGTCCATTTGGCTGCACTCAGTAATGTCACTGGTTCCTGAGGACTGGATAGGCTGTACTCTTAGTGATGTCACTGGTTCCTGAGGACTGGATAGGCTGTACTCTTAGTGATGTCAATGGTTCCTAGTGACTGGATTGCCTGCACTCAATAATGCCACTGGTTCCTGAGGACTGGATAGTCCTTCATTTCAACTGCATGATGTTCGGAGAGCCGGTGAAGATGGGATGAGCCCTTCGGGCGGCGTGGCAGGCCCTGGCCGCGACAATGCCCAGCTGCGGCCTCTGCACAGCGCACAACATCCAGGCTGCTCGGGTGGCCCCCAGATGACCCTGCTCCCGGCGATCCCCAACACTGTACCCCGCAGGCGGCCGCGCTGCTCTCCTCCCGGCTAAGCCCGGCGACTCCCGCTACAGTGGATCCCCCGCATGGCCCCCAACGCCCGGCCCTGCTGCTCACTTCCCATCTATGCCCGGTGGCTCCCGCTGCAGAGGATCTCCCGCACGGCCACCAATGTCCGGCCCTGCTGCTCACGTCCCTAAGCCCGGCGGCTCCCGCTGTACACGATCCTCCACGCAGCCCCCAGCGCCTTGCCCTGCTGACCACCTCCTGGCTATGCCCGTCGGAGCCACCGGTGGGCGGATCGGCGGCTCCCGCTGCAGAGGATGCTGGCGACCACACAGCTCAGCACACAGCACACTCCAGCGGAAGGTCCGAACATCATCCCCGGCGAACCGTCCGGAGAGGCGGCGGAGCAGTGATCCCCCTGCAAGCCAAGACTCCTTGGCCAATCTGGCCCCCAGGTAACCCAGCACTCGGCGACCCCTCATGCGGCCTCCGGTGGATGAACTGCAGGCATGGTAGTGAGAGCCCTACCCACTGCGCTTCCCCCAGCCAACGTGGACAGCATGTATTCCCTGGTGAGTCAAGGCTTTGTACCAGTCCGGCTGCGCCCCCCCAATCTAGCAGCCAAAACAGCCTCCAGACTTCTGCCGACCTGGCCACGGCCCCCCCTTGTCATTGCGCTTCACCCGGCCAACGCGGTCAATGCCCCAGTGAGTCCTGGCCCTATGCCGGCATGACAGCAGCCCCCAGATGCGGCAGCACCACCCCCTCCGCACCACCCAGACCAGATGTCACTACCTCCCGTTGCCCATGCAGAAGATCCCACAGAGGTGCACTCCGCGGCTGCGCAGACAGAGGCGACACCCGGGTCAGTAGAGGAGGGCCCAAATGCCGCAGCGACTACAGCCCCCAAGTAGACAATCCCTGCACGAATGTCCTGGCGAGTGCCCCCGTGGCACGCGACCCCTGTCACTGCCATGGAAGTCCCAACATCGGCCCTCGCAGGAGACCTTGGGTTAGAATGAGAGGCGTTCGCGCGGGCGCCCTTGTGAAGTGGCGGCGGAAGGGGCACCGGTCAGCACTCCCTGCGATCCTGCTCTCAAACGTGCGCTCACTAGTGAACAAGCTCGACGAACTGTCCCTCCTCCTGGGCAGTGCGCGGTCAGGCATTGCTGGGTCGTCGGTCCTTTGCTTCACGGAGACGTGGCTGGATGATCTCATTACCGACCCCCCAATGGCCCTGCCGGGCTTTAGTCTCTACAGAGCCGACCGCTCCAAGGAACTCTCTGGAAAATCGAAAAGTGGTGGCATCTGTTTCTACATCAACGAAAGGTGGTGCACCAATGTCACGATCCTAGGCAAATCATGCAGCCCCCACCTGGAGATGCTATGCATCAACTGCAACCCCTTCTACACCCCCCCGGGAATTTGCCTCAATAGTCCTCGTGGGAGTGTACATTCCCCCGCAAGCCTGCGCTAATGAAGCCCTGCATCACCTGACCGCCTGCATATCAAACGTAGAGCAAAAACACCCGGACTCTCTGCTTCTCGTGCTGGGCGACTTCAACAGGACATATCTAAGTCAGGAACTACCCAAGTTCAAACAACAAGTGACGTTGAAGGGCGCATCCTGGACCACTGCTACACCACCCTCAAGTCTGCCTTCCGGTCAATCCCTCGTGCCGCCCTTGGTCTATCTGACCACTGCCTTGTCCACCTTCTCCCCACATATACACAGAAGCTGAAGGCGGCTAACCCTGTGGTCAGAACGGTCAAGAAATGGTCCAACGAGGCTAAGCTGGAGCTCCAGGCTTGCTTCGACTGCACGGACTGGGAGGTCTTCAAAGCTTCAGCAACCGATCTGAATGACCTGACTGATACCATAACATCCTATATCAGATTCTGCGAGGACACGTGTATACCTACCAAGACCTATCGCACCTACAACAACAACAAACCATGGTTCAACGCCCAGCTCAGGTATCTTCGCCGGGCCAAAGAGAAGGCATACAGCAGTGGCGACAGAGCACTATTCAACCGCGCTAGGAACTCACTAACGAAAGGAATCAGGCTGGCTAAAAAGCAGTTCTCGGACAAGCTGGCAAACGATCTCTCAACCAACGACCCCGTATCCGTTTGGAAAGGATTGCAGGCCATCACCAACTACAAGAAACCACCAAAGCACTCTGCCATGCACCAGGAGCTAACAGATGTGCTGAACCTCTTCTATTGCAGGTTTGACAAAAACGACCCCTGCGAACCAAACCACCTCCCCCCTACTGATCTCCCCTCTGGTTGCCGACCCCAGGTATTGCAGATTGCCAGCGAGGAGGTGGAGGAGATGCTCAAGAGGGTCAATCCCAGGAAGGCTCCGGGTCCTGACGGAGTGTCGCCCTCCGCCCTGAGATCATGCGCTGGTCAGCTTGCCCCCATATTCGCCAGGATATTCAAAAAATCGCTACAACTGCGCAAAGTTCCCTCCTGCCTCAAAAGCTCCACAATTGTTCCGGTCCCAAAGAAACCTACCATCACAAGCCTAAATGACTACAGGCCGATAGCACTGACGTCTGTGGTCATGAAAGTGTTCGAGCGCCTGGTACTGAACCACCTAAAAGTTGTGACCAGCCCCCAATTAAACCCCCTTCAGTTCGCCTATCGAGCGAATCGGTGCGTTGAGGACGCTGTCAACCTGGGCCTGCACTACATTCTGCAGCATCTGGATGCGCCCGGTACCTATGCGAGGGTCCTGTTTGTCGACTTCAGCTCAGCCTTCAATACAATCGTCCCCAGCATTCTCTACCCCAACCTTCTCTGCCAAGGGGTCCCAGAAGCTACCTGTTCCTGGATTGTTGACTTTCTGACAGATAGAAAACAGGTGGTCAAAGTGGAATTCTCCTCCGAAGCAATGTCCATCAGTACTGGGGCCCCTCAGGGCTGTGTCCTCTCACCCCTGCTCTTCTCTCTGTATACCAACGACTGCTCCTCAGAGTCGCAGTCAAATTTGCTGTTGACACCACCGTCATCGGACTGATAAAAGATGAGAACGAATCGGCATACAGACAGGAAGTGGACCGGCTGGCCCGGTGGTGTAGCTGCAACAACCTCGATCTCAACCCACTCAAAACTGTTGAGATGGTAGTGGACTTTAGGAAGAAGCCAGATGGAGTTCCCCCACTAATCATAGCCGACAGCATGGTGTCACTAGTGGACTCCTTCAAGTTCCTGGGGACCACAATCTCCCGAGATCTCAAATGGGGGCTCAATGCAAAGGCCATCATTGGAAAGGCGCAGCAGAGGCTGTTCTTCCTAAGGCAACTTAAGAAGTTCAATATCCCACAGAAGCTCCTGCTCCTCTTCTACTCCGCAATCGTAGAATCTGTGCTGTGCTCCTCAATAATCGTCTGGTATAGTTCCACCAGCGAGAGAGATAAACGCAGGCTCCAAAGAGTGGTAAGGTCAGCTGAGAAGATCATAGGAGCGGACCTTCCCCCTGTCCATGATCTGTATCTGTCCAGAGCCAAAAAACGGGCAACTAGAATATTTAAGGACCCGCTTCACCCTAGCCATGCCATGCTCAACCTGCTGCCATCTGGCAGACGATACAGGGCCATCCCCACCAGATCCAACAGAAGCCTCAAAAGCTTCTTTCCTCAAGCAGTCCACCTGCTGAACTCCTGACCATCCGACCCCCTGGTAGACCGCCCAGTCGCTCTACTGTATTTCTCTGCATGTAATGATCACTCTGTTTCCTATGGTTCCTTTATATGAAGACTGCACATGTCCCCCCTTCCTGTTTACTTGTTCCCTTTGTGTCTGCTGCACCGTAAACCGAAAACAAATTCCTAGTATACGCAAGTATACCTGGCCAATAAAGCTGATTCTGATCATTCACAGGTGCCTGTCTTTTGTAAAGCTTCACTGTGTCCCTTTATAAATAAATATAATTACCAGAGGTGCTCTCATTGCCTGGTGCACAGACTCTGCATAGGTACATGCTGAGCATCTACATCACAATGGCAGCACTATCTGAATGTACAGACACATTTCCCAGATGATTACAGGTTAATGCACCTGACAACATCTAAGAATCAGTTACATCTCTGTGCTTCCCACAGATAAAAGACATAGACCACAGCCTTGCTGCAACCCAAACAGGAGTGCTACCCATGTTCTAACAAGGTGATTGTAGGTAATAATATGATGGTGATGTCAGACTTCCCTTAAATGACTATTCTGCATCCAATAATGGAACAGTAAGGAGAAGTCAGGACTGGTGTTGTATGCGTTTAACCTTTGTAAATAAAATAAAAACCCAGTGACACCGATTTCTCCAGCATTTCTTACTAGTGATCACCCCCGCCACCCCCCCCAGTAAGTAGACTGAACAGAATACTATACTGTCAGAAGCCTGCGCCATAAACACAACGCACCTGAACCACAGCAAAATATAAGTGGGTATGCGGACTTGGGATAGCATAGGTTCTATATTCAGCCCCACTTACATGTATTGCAGCTGCCTTACAAAATACTACTAAAACAACCCGGATCTCTGGGTATGTGCATGGATTTGGAGGTAATCTAGGCGTCTGTGGGGGTGCAGTAGTTTTCACAGATCGATTGGAGGAGTTGAGGCTTTACCTGTACAGTACTGTACGTGTCCGGTGAGTGAGTGCACTGACTTGTTTCAGAAGATTATTTACAGTAAATGAAAGGGGAGTTTGGCAGGAGGGGGCACGTCCTCTCTCTCCCTGCAAAAAGACCTGACTTTTACCACCACTAAGGGTGCTGAAGATTGAGTCTCAGCATTTACTAATGGGTGCATATCTGCAGAGAAGCGCATTTCTAAGCGCACTTCAACCAATGTAATAAAAACATTCAAACACACAAAAAGAAGCAAAAATAAGAATTTACTTACCGATAATTCTATTTCTCATATTCCGTAGTGGATGCTGGGAACTCCGTAAGGACCATGGGGAATAGCGGCTCCACAGGAGACTGGGCACAAAAAGTAAAAGCTTTAGACTAGCTGGTGTGCACTGGCTCCTCCCCCTATGACCCTCCTCCAAGCCTCAGTTAAGATACTGTGCCCGGACGAGCGTACATAATAAGGAAGGATCTTGAATCCCGGGTAAGACTCATACCAGCCACACCAATCACACCGTACAACTCGTGATCTGAACCCAGGTAACAGTATGATAACCGTAGGAGCCTCTGAAAAGATGGCTTCCAACAATAAACAACCCGATTTGTTTGTAACAATAACTATATACAAGTATTGCAGACAATCCGCACTTGGGATGGGCGCCCAGCATCCACTACGGACTATGAGAAATAGAATTATCGGTAAGTAAATTCTTATTTTCTCTGACGTCCTAGTGGATGCTGGGAACTCCGTAAGGACCATGGGGATTATACCAAAGCTCCCAAACGGGCGGGAGAGTGCGGATGACTCTGCAGCACCGAATGAGAGAACTCCAGGTCCTCCTCAGCCAGGGTATCAAATTTGTAGAATTTAGCAAACGTGTTTTCACCTGACCAAGTAGCTGCTCGGCAAAGTTGTAAAGCCGAGACCCCTCGGGCAGCCGCCCAAGATGAGCCCACCTTCCTTGTGGAATGGGCTTTTACAGATTTTGGCTGTGGCAGGCCTGCCACAGAATGTGCAAGTTGAATTGTACTACAAATCCAACGAGCAATCGTCTGCTTAGAAGCAGGAGCACCCAGCTTGTTGGGTGCATACAGTATAAACAGCGAGTCAGATTTTCTGACTCCAGCCGTCCTGGAAACATATATTTTCAGGGCCCTGACTACGTCCAGCAACTTGGAGTCCTCCAAGTCCCTAGTAGCCACAGGTACCACAATAGGTTGATTCATGTGAAACGCTGAAACCACCTTAGGGAGAAATTGAGGACGAGTCCTCAATTCCGCCCTATCCGAATGAAATATCAGGTAAGGGCTTTTATAGGATAAAGCCGCCAATTCTGATACGCGCCTGGCTGAAGCCAGGGCCAACAGCATTACCACTTTCCATGTGAGATATTTCAAATCCACTGTGGCAAGTGGTTCAAACCAATGTGATTTTAGGAACCCTAAAACTACATTGAGATCCCAAGGTGCCACTGAAGGCACAAAAGGAGGCTGTATATGCAGTACCCCTTTGACAAACGTCTGAACTTCAGGCACTGAAGCCAGTTCTTTCTGGAAGAAGATCGACAGGGCCGAAATTTGAACCTTAATGGATCCTAATTTTAGGCCCATAGACAATCCTGCTTGCAGGAAATGTAGGAAACGACCCAGTTGAAATTCCTCCGTAGGGGCCTTCTTGGCCTCACACCACGCAACATATTTTCGCCAAATGCGATGATAATGTTTTGCAGTTACATCCTTCCTGGCCTTGATCAGGGTAGGGATGACTTCATCTGGAATGCCTTTTTTCCTTCAGGATCCGGCGTTCAACCGCCATGCCGTCAAACGCAGCCGCGGTAAGTCTTGGAACAGACAAGGTCCCTGCTGGAGCAGGTCCTTCCTTAGAGGTAGAGGCCACGGGTCCTCCGTGAGCATCTCTTGCAGCTCCGGGTACCAAGTTCTTCTTGGCCAATCCGGAGCCACGAGTATCGTTCTTACTCCTCTCCTTCTTATGATTCTCAGTACTTTTGGTATGAGAGGAAGAGGAGGGAACACATATACCGACTGGAACACCCACGGAGTTACCAGAGCGTCCACCGCTATTGCCTGAGGGTCCCTTGACCTGGCGCAATATCTGTCCAGTTTCTTGTTGAGACGGGACGCCATCATGTCCACCTTTGGTTTTTCCCAACGGTTTACAATCACTTGGAAGACTTCTGGATGAAGTCCCCACTCCCCCGGGTGGAGGTCGTGTCTGCTGAGGAAGTCTGCTTCCCAGTTGTCCACTCCCGGAATGAACACTGCTGACAGTGCTATCACATGATTTTCCGCCCAGCGGAGAATCCTTGCAGCTTCTGCCATTGCCCTCCTGCTTCTTGTGCCGCCCTGTCTGTTTACGTGGGCGACAGCCGTGATGTTGTCCGACTGGATCAATACCGGTTGACCCTGAAGCAGAGGCCTTGCTTGACTTAGGGCATTGTAAATGGCCCTTAGCTCTAGGATATTTATGTGAAGAGACGTTTCCATGCTTGACCACAAGCCCTGGAAATTTCTTCCCTGTGTGACTGCTCCCCAGCCTCTCAGGCTGGCATCCGTGGTTACCAGCATCCAATCCTGAATGCCGAATCTGCGGCCCTCTAGAAGATGAGCCTTCTGTAACCACCACAGGAGAGATACCCTTGTCCTTGGAGATAGGGTTATCCGCTGATGCATCTGAAGATGCGATCCGGACCATTTGTCCAGCAGATCCCACTGAAAAGTTCTTGCATGGAATCTTCCGAATGGAATCGCTTCGTAAGAAGCCACCATTTTTCCCAGGACTCTCGTGCACTGATGCACTGACACCTGTCCTGGTTTTAGGAGGTTCCTGACTAGCTCGGATAACTCCCTGGCCTTCTCCTCCGGGAGAAACACCTTTTTCTGGACTGTGTCCAGAATCATCCCTAGGAACAGTAGACGTGTTGTTGGAATCAGCTGTGATTTTGGGATATTTAGAATCCACCCGTGCTGACGTAGCACTACCTGAGATAGTGCTACTCCGACCTCTAACTGTTCCCTGGACCTTGCCCTTATCAGGAGATCGTCCAAGTAAGGGATAATTAATACGCCTTTTCTTCGAAGAAGAATCATCATTTCGGCCATTACCTTGGTAAAGACCCGTGGTGCCGTGGACAATCCAAACGGCAGCGTCTGAAACTGATAATGACAGTTTTGTATCACAAACCTGAGGTACCCTTGGTGAGAAGGGTAGATTGGGACATGGAGATAAGCATCCTTGATGTCTAGAGATACCATATAGTCCCCTTCTTCCAGGTTCGCTATCACTGCTCTGAGTAACTCTATCTTGAATTTGAACCTTTTTATGTAAGTGTTCAAAGATTTTAGATTTAAAATTGGTCTCACCGAGCCGTCCGGCTTCGGTACCACAAACAGCGTGGAATAATACCCCTTTCCCTGTTGTAGGAGGGGTACCTTGATTATCACCTGCTGGGAATACAGCTTGTGAATAGCTTCCAATACTGCCTCCCTGTCGGAGGGAGACGTTGGTAGAGCAGACTTCAGGAACCGGCGAGGGGGAGACGTCTCGAATTCCAATTTGTACCCCTGTGATACTACCTGCAGGATCCAGGGGTCCACTTGCGAGTGAGCCCACTGCGCGCTGAAATTCTTGAGACGGCCCCCCACCGTGCCCGAGTCTGCTTGCAGAGCCCCAGCGTCATGCTGAGGACTTGGCAGAAGCGGGGGAGGGCTTCTGCTCCTGGGAAGAGGCTGCATGGTGCAGTCTTTTTCCCCTTCCTCTGCCCCGGGGCAGGAACGAGTGGCCTTTTTCCCTCTTGCCCTTATAGGGACGAAAGGACTGGGTTTGAAAAGACGGTGTCTTTTTCTGCTGAGAGGTGACCTGGGGTAAAAAGGTGGATTTTCCAGCCGTTGCTGTGGCCACCAGGTCCGATAGACCGACCCCAAATAACTCCTCCCCTTTATACGGCAATACTTCCATATGTCGTTTGGAATCCGCATCACCTGACCACTGTCGCGTCCATAACGTTCTTCTGGCAGAAATGGACATCTATAGTTAATAATATACTGTCCCTATCCAGGGTATCAATATTTTCAGTCAGGGAATCCGACCAAGCCACTCCAGCGCTGCACATCCAGGCTGAGGCGATCGCTGGTCGCAGTATAACACCGGTATGTGTGTATATACCTTTTAAGATATTTTCCAGCCTTCTATCAGCTGGTTCCTTGAGAGCGGCCGTATCAGGAGACGGTAACGCCACTTGTTTTGATAAGCGTGTGAGCGCCTTATCTACCCTAGGGGGTGTTTCCCAACGTGCCCTAACCTCTGGCAGGAAAGGGTATAGTGCCAATAATTTATTAGAAATCAGCAGTTTTTTATCGGGGGAAACCCACGCTTTATCACACACCTCATTTAATTCATCTGACTCAGGAAAAACCACTGGTAGTTTTTTTCACACCCCACATAATACCCTTTTTTGTGGTACTTGTAGTGTCAGAAATGTTCAATGCCTCCTTCATTGCCGTGATCATGTAACGTGTGGCCCTACTGGACATTACGTTTGTCTCGTCACCGTCGACACTGGATTCAGTATCCGTGTCAGGGTCTGTGTCGACCATCTGAGGTAACGGGCGTTTTAGCGCCCCTGACGGTGTCTGAGACGCCTGAACAGGCACTAATTGATTTGTCGGCTGTCTCATGTCGTCAACAGTTTTTTGCAAAGTGCTGACATTGTCACGTAATTCTTTAATTACTACCATCCAGTCAGGTGTCGACTCCCTAGGGGGTGACATCACTAACACAGGCAATTGCTCTGCTTCCACATCATTTTCCTCCTCATACATGTCGACACAATCGTACCGACACCCAGCACACACACAGGGAATGCTCTGATAGAGGACAGGACCCCACTAGCCCTTTGGGGAGACAGAGGGAGAGTTTGCCAGCACACACCAGAGCGCTATATATATACAGGGATAACCTTATATAAGTGTTACTCCCTGTTATAGCTGCTGTATTTATATATTAGCTGCCAATAGTGCCCCCCTCTCTGTTTTACATTGTTTCTGTAGTGCAGGACTGCAGGGGAGAGTCAGGGAGCCGTCCTTCCAGCGGAGCTGTGAAAGAAAATGGCGCTTGTGTGCTGAGGAGAAAGGCTCCGCTCCCTTCACGGCGGCCTTTTCTCCCGCTTTTTTCAGGAAACTGGCAGGGGATAAATGCATCCATATAGCCCAGGAGCTATATGTGATGCATTTTTTTTTTTTTTTAGCCATATAAGGTTTTTATATCGTTTTTATTGCGTCTCAGGGCGCTCCCCCCCAGCGCCCTGCACCCTCAGTGACCGGAGTGTGAAGTGTGCTGAGAGCAATGGCGCACAGCTGCAGTGCTGTGCGCTACCTTATTTGAAGACAGGAACGTCTTCTGCCGCCGCTTTCTCCGGACCTCTTCGCTCTTCTGGCTCTGTAAGGGGGCCGGCGGCGCGGCTCCGGGACCCATCCAGGCTGAACCTGTGATCGTCCCTCTGGAGCTAATGTCCAGTAGCCAAGAAGCCCAATCCACTCTGCAGTCAGGTGAGTTCGCTTCTTCTCCCCTTAGTCCCACGATGCAGTGAGCTTGTTGCCAGCAGGACTCACTGAAAATAAAAAACCTATTTAAACTTTTACTTCTAAGCAGCTCAGGAGAGCCACCTAGCTTGCACCCTTCTCGTTCGGGCACAAAAATCTAACTGAGGCTTGGAGGAGGGTCATAGGGGGAGGAGCCAGTGCACACCAGCTAGTCTAAAGCTTTTACTTTTTGTGCCCAGTCTCCTGCGGAGCCGCTATTCCCCATGGTCCTTACGGAGTTCCCAGCATCCACTAGGACGTCAGAGAAACTAAGCAGAGTTTTATGAAAAAAAGAAAGGTTTAAATAAAGGGACTGGACATAGGGGTATATTCAATTGCAGTCGAAAGCTGCCGTCTGTCGGAAAGATGGCAGTTTTCGACTTTTTTAGGTCGAAAGGGGTTCCGACCCATTCAATATACCCCAGAATTATCCGACAAGTCGGGTATTCTGACTTGTCGGAAAGCACGTGGATCAGCGGAATAGCCTTCAATCCGCGTGCTTCTGTCGGAAATGGGGCCAAATCCAACAGGTTTTGATCCCCCTTCCGACCATCTCAATCAGTCTTTAAAAAAAAGTCGGATGGAGATGAGGGAGCTGAGAGGAGGAGACGGGAGAGCCGTGGGAAGACGGGGGAGAGCAGCGGGGAGACACGGGGGAGAGCAGCGGGGAGACACGGGGGAGAACAGTGGCTACAGCAGCATAGCAGGAGGATGTGGCACCACCACCGCTCACGGCAGCGTCCACCTGGCTCCAGCAAGCGAGGTCCCGCTTGCTGGAACCAGGTGGACGCTGCCGTGAGGTCTGGCGGCGGTGCCCCATCCTCCAGCTATGCTGTGCTGTAGCCGCTGCTCCCACCCGTCTCCCTGCTGCTCTCCCCGCTGCTCTCCTCCTCTCAATCCGACTTTTTTTAAAGTCGGATTGAGATGGTCAGGAACGGATAAATCCGACATTGAATAGCCCTTGTCGGATCCATTCCGACAAATTTATGTCGGAATGGATCCGACTTTAATTGAATATACCCCATAAACTGCTAATAAGGTGGTCTTCTCACTGTGGTTTCATTCTTTTCACTGTACAGTAGGGATGGCCATAGACCTTCAACAGTTAGGGACCATCGATGGTTAGCCACTTATGGTAAATAGTTTTGCCATCAATAGTAGAGGGACAATGTTTTTCCACCATCAATTGGTCTAATGGTGACGTGGCAATGGTTTTTTCCCTCTCATTGCACAGTCCCGCCTCCCCACTTCTCACTGTCGGGCTCCGCCCCTTTCCCTGATTGGCCCAACGCATTCACAAGTCCAAAATCAGACATGCCCATCAATGGTTCACATGATCCATGGAACTCGTAAATGACCCGTCCTGTCCAAACAAGAAAGGCCCTTACATCTGATGCAGAATTATTACGATCCAATATGATCTCTTAGGGAGGCCGATGCTCAGCTATCACAATATCTATAGAGTTTATTCTAATGGCTTTATTACTGGAACCCTCCTCTAATCTATGCCCGAATAAAATTTAAATGACTGTAATTACAGGTTGAAATCACAGGAATAACAATGACTTCGCATGGAAGAGCAATCACTAAGACTGAATTATGTATCACAGCAGCGAATATGCAAATGGGCCAGAAATTGTTAGCTTGGTGGAATAATATGAAAGTTAAATCAGGGCCACGTCTTTTTTTCTGTGATTGCTTTTAAAGTACAATGAGTTTGTTTTTTTCATATTTCACAGAATAATCTTTTTCTTTTCTCTAAACTGAAAACTGAATAAGGAAGAGTAGGATTGGAGATAAGCTTCAAATCTTTGCAGACAAGGAAGAGGCTGCTTAGAGGGGTTGTGTTGAACCTGTAACTATGCAAATTATACAGTGAGGCACAGGGAACCTAAGGTGGTGAGGAGAGCAGGAGGAAATCCGTTCTGCACATGTACAGAACGAATTTCCTCTTTAACATGTGTGTTTTCAGGGCACGTTTGATAAGAATTCAGCCTGGTAAGACTGTCTGATAGGGCGGGAAAGCGAGTTTCAGAGAAGAGGAGCAGCATGGGAGAAATCTCAGACGAGGAATGGAAAGAGGTAACCAGCGCATTGGTAAGGCAAAAGGGTGAGGGAAAGTGTGGACTGAGATGAGTAACACATTTAGCGACCAGATGCTGATAATATAAGAACATAGGAGAGATAAACATCACAAAAAAGTGAATGTCACTTAAATAGATATTAAATTATAGCCAGATGTCAAAGGTCAGTGTTTGTGCCCTCACAATACAATTAGCAAAAAGTTAACCACTAGTGGAAATGTACTTATATAACAAAGTATAATGATGTGGCAGAATAAAATAATGACATACTTAATAACTTTATATAAAAAATATTTTCTAATAACTACAAAACTACAATTGTGAATGAAACAACTGGGTAGCATATACCAGCAAAGCCAACAGATTTCTCTTCTTTAACTACTGTATAAAAAGTGAAAAACTTAATTACAAGTATAAAAAATATAAAAATAAAAATGGCTGGCGGACAACATGTTCCAAGATGCAATGTAATTGATGTTATTGATATAGAGCTCTTTTTGCACTTAAAACAGGTATACTGTAAAGGGGGGTACATATGGAGAGATCCGTGCTTAAATTCTAAGCAATCTCTCCATGTGTATGCCCCACAGCGATAGCGATGCGCGGCCCACGAGTCTGCTATAGCTGGTACTAGACTGGCCTGAAAAATGAGGAAGTGAAAGTCTCAGTGATTACATAGGGTTCACAGACTGATCACATAAGTGGGATCCACTTTACCAGTATGACCAAGGTGGGGTCCCGTGGTGCGCCTGGTAACTGATGTTGGCTGCTGTGCAAGGTACGTGTGGCTGCCAGCCTTATAACTAAAGAGATCACCAACTCCCTTCACGATTGTAAAACCCTTCACTATAGTCACCTGTCAGACAACACTACCCATAAACAATCATTCTTTATAAACTGCGCCTACACTCCCTCTTAGGATTCGGGATGATAGAAATGATGGAATAACTACACATCTAGAAAACTCCAAATGGGGTCATTTTAATATATACAGTGCACTCGGGAAGTATTCACAGCGCTTCACTTTTTCCACATTTTGTTATGTTACAGCCTTATTCCAAAATGGAATAAATTCATTTTTTTCCTCAGAATTCTACACACAATACCCCATAATGACAACGTGAAAAAAGTTTTTATGACATTTTTGCAAATTTATTAAAAATAAAAAAATAAGAAATCACATGTAAATAAGTATTCACAGTCTTTGCTCAATACTTTGTTGATGCACTTTTGGCAGAACTTACAGACTCAAGTCTTGGCACACCTATCTTTGGGCAGTTTCGCCCATTCCTCTCTGCAGCACCTCTCAAACTCCATCAGGTTGGATGGGAAGCGTCGATGCACAGCCATTTTCAGATCTTTCCTGTCAGATCTGTGGTTTTGTCTGTCCCCGGAGGGGCACTAGTGGGAAAGTGGTGGTGCGATGGAGAAACTTGGGAGGCTGTAAATGATTCCTGCGCATGTGCGCAATGATGATTAATATATGCTCACAGATTATAACAGAAGTTGAAACAGATGAACTTGAAATGATTGGTACAGGAAATGCTGATAACGAAAATATAAACAGTCACAGATATTCAGCTGGTCTGGGAACCAGTGCAGTAATATAGGCAATGAACCAGTCTGGAAACTGAAATAGCAATCTGATGGTGATCACTCCCACAGTTGGATTTAAAACCCAGCAATAGTTTTCCACACAGTCAATTAGTAATGCAAAGTCCCCAATCACATACAGGTGAAATAATAGATAGCACCTGGAGAGAAGTCTCTACTGCAAACGGTGGAAGCTAACTGTAGCAGAAGCTGGAGCTGATGTAATGCTGGGACCTGTAGTTCTACAGGAATGCTGGAACCGGGAGATAACTTGGAGATAACTGAAAATAGGAGATTGCTGGAAACAGAAGTTTGAAGACTGGAGACTGGAAACAGGAGGTTGAAGACTGGAAACAGGAACGGGAACCAGGAGACGCTATGCAGCAATGAGACGCGTTGTCCAAGGTGATGAGACTGAGCCAGTGCTCTGGACTTATACCCCCTGGTTGGCAGTCATTGGATACTTGGATCATGTGAGCAATCACAGCACAGGATTGGGTGCTCTCCGGTCAGCTGACCGCAAGTGTCATGGCGGCGTCCATGCTATACAGATGGCCGGTACACAGGAGGACACCCGCAGAATGGACTTCAGGGGTGCAACACAATAGTGGGTACTGCGCACCGCAGACAGGATGCTCATACGGCCGCAGACTGGGGTCGTGACCTCCGGAGGCCTGCACACCAGCGCGCCGGTAAGTAAGACATCACTGAATGTTGGTTCCTGACAGTACCCCCCTTTTATGGGTGGGCACCGAACACCCACGAGGCTTGGAAGGAAACAGTTTATGAAAAGCTTGGACTAACCGTGGAGCATGGACATCAGTGGCGTTAACCCAACTCATCTCCTCAGGACCATACCCGGACCAGTCAATCAGATACTGTAGACGACCATACCGACAACGTGAGTCCAGTATCTTCTCGTACTCAACACCCCGATTAGTTTGGATTCTCGGAGCTGCTGGAAGAGCTTTCTGAAAACGGTTAAGAATCAGGGGTCTAAGGAGAGAAATATCAAATGAGTTTGGTATTTTCAAATAAGGAGGCAATTTCAGCTTATAAGCCACTGGGTTAATCACTCGATCAACTGGAAACGGACCAATGAACCACGGAGCAAACTTCATAGAGTGAACTCTAAGGCGGAGATTACGAGTAGATAGCCAGACTTTATCACCTGACTTTAGACTGGGAACTGCTTGTCTTTTCCGATCAGCAAAGACCTTGTACTGTTGAGATGCTTTCTTGAGAGAAAGATGAATCTTTGCCCAAACCTGAGAGAACTGCTGAAGAGCTGAAGTGGCTGCAGGAACATCGACAACTGGAAGGTCTTGGAAATCTCGAACTCTGGGATGTTGACCGTAAACTGCAAAGAAAGGAGTAGTATTGGTGGCTGTATGGTAACGGAAGTTATGAGCAAACTCTGCCCAAGGCAATAAATCTACCCAGTCGTCCTGTGATGAGGAAATATAAAGTCTCAAGAAGGTTTCAAGCTCTTGGTTTACCCTTTTAGTCTGCTCATTCGTTTGAGGGTGATATGCTGTAGATAATTTGAGTTTAACTTGTAAAGCAGAGCATAAGGCCTTCCAAAATCTTGCCACAAACTGAACACCACGGTCAGATATAATTTCCGTTGGGAGTCCATGAAACCTGAAGATTTCACGTAGGAATATTTGTGCGAGCTTTGGAGCAGAAGGCAACCCCATGAGTGGAACAAAATGGGCCATCTTTGAAAACCTGTCAACCACTACCCAGATGGTATCATACCCTTTGGAGGGAGGTAAGTCTGAGATGAAATCCATTGACAGGTGAGACCAGGGACGACTTGGTATGGAGTTAGGTAACAGTTGACCAGCAGGAGACTGACGAGGAACTTTGTGCTGGGCACACTTGGGACACGAAGCCACGAAATCCTGAATATCAGCTTTCATATGAGGCCACCAATAGGACTGAGACAAAAACTTATAAGTCTTTAGGACCCCAGGATGTCCAGTAAACTTTGAAATATGAGCCCATGACAGGAGATTTGGGCGGAGCTCAGGAGAAACAAACATCTTGCCAGGAGGCGGAACAGGAGACACTTCTGTGGAAGCAAACACTACGTGATCGAGAACTGGATGAGATTCTTGTTCAGAAGATTCCTCCATGGAACTCATGGAGCGTGACAAGGCATCTGCCTTAACATTCTGAGAACCAGGGCGGAACTGTAACTTGAAATTAAAACGAGAAAAGAATAAAGCCCACCTTGCTTGACGAGGATTTAAACACTGCGCTGCTTTCAAATAAAAGAAGGTTCTTATGGTCGGTGAAGATGGTAATAGGAAACTTTGCGCCCTCCAGAAGATACCTCCACTCTTCCAGGGCCAGCTTGATTGCCAGGAGCTCCTGGTCACCGATGGCGTAGTTTATCTCAGCAGGTAGAAATCTATGGGGGAAAAAACCCCACAGGGGTGAGTCTTACCATCGGCGCTGGTTTGGGACAACACCGCGCCAACGCCAACTGTTGAGGCGTCCACTTCCAACTCGAAGGGTCTGTTGATATCTGGTTGCTGTAACACAGGAGCTGAAATGAAAGCTTGTTTGATCTTTTGGAAAGCAGCCAGAGCTTCTTCTGACCACTGAGAAGGATTTGCGCCTTTCCGTGTGAGGCAAGTAATTGGGGCTATCAGGGTAGAGATTCCTCTAATGAATTTTCTATAATAATTGGCAAAGCCAATAAAACGTTGAACAGACTTGAGCGAAGTAGGAAGAGACCAGTTCTTCATTGCTTCCAATTTAACAGGGTCCATTCGAAGATCTGAACCAGAGATTATATACCCGAGGAAGGGCATTGAAGGAGCTTCAAAGGTACACTTAGACAACTTTCCATAAAGATGATTCTGACGTAGGCGTTGAAGGACCTCTTTTACCTGTTGACGATGAGAGGCTAAATCTTGGGAGAAAATCAGAATGTCGTCAAGGTAAACTACCACGTATTTATACAGAACATCTCGAAATATTTCGTTGACAAAGTTCTGAAACACAGCTGGGGCATTACTTAATCCGAAGGGCATCACGAGATACTCATAGTGGCCGTCACGGGTGTTAAAAGCGGTCTTCCACTCATCGCCACTCCGGATTCTTATGAGATTATATGCCCCACGAAGATCTAATTTGGTAAAGATACTGGCTCCTTTAATTCTGTCAAACAGTTCCGTGATTAACGGTAAGGGGTAGCTGTTTTTGATGGTAATCTAATTTAAAGCTCTACGGTCAAAGCAGGGACGTAGTCCTCCATGTTTCTTCACGAAGAAAAACCCCTGCCCCTGCTGGAGATGAAGAAGGACGAATGAATCCTTTTTGTAGATTCTCTTGAATATATTCACTCATGGCTTGAGTTTCTGGAACGGAAAGAGGATATGTCCGTCCTCTAGTAGGCATTCTCCCCGGGATCAGATTGATGGGACAATCCCATTTCCGATGGGGAGGCAGAACATCAGCGGCCTTTTCACTAAAGACGTCCGTAAATTCTTTGTAGGCCTCAGGAATCTCACACTGGGGTTTCAATCCCGAAGATCTCACGGGACGAACCTGAGCTAAACAGGAATGGAAACAGGAGGAACTCCATGCTGCGAGTTGTAGTGTAGACCAGTCGATTTGAGGGTTATGAAGTTGAAGCCAAGGCATACCCAACACTATCTCATAGGTGGCTTTAGGAATGACCAACAGTTCAATGATTTCAGAATGAAGAAAGCCCACCCCTAAGACCACAGGCTTAGGTTGCTGACTGATGGACCCCTCAACAATACGGCTACCGTCCACAGCGGTAAGATAGACTGGGCGAGACAATCTGGAGACAGGAAGACGGATCTTGTCGACTGCAGCCTGTGTAATAAAGTTCCCAGCAGCACCACAGTCAATTAAAGCTGAGAAGGCATGTAATCCACTCCGTGTTTCCAAAGTTACTGGCAGGATAAGTTCTCGAGAAGAAGGAGCTTTGGATAAGGATCCTAACTTGACTCCTCCCTTACAAGTTAGGATCTGGCGTTTCCCGAACGCGACGGACAGGAACCAATCATGTGACCAGCAGTAGCACAGTACAGACACAGTCTTTCCCGTAATCTTCTTGACCGCTCCTCAGGAGTTAAGCGGAACCTATTTACTTGCATAGGCTCATCAGAAGTGGAGGGAGAAGGTTGTACTTGAGGCATTGCGAGGATCGCCATGAGAACGTTCTCTTGCTCTTTCGCAAAAACGCAGATCTAACTTTACACACAAGGAAATTAGTGACTCTAGTTGCTCTAGGAGATCTCAGGTAGCCAGTTCATCTTTAATATGATCAGAGAGACCGTGCCAGAATGCCGCAACCAGTGCTTGATTGTTCCACTCAACCTCTGATGCCAATGTCTGGAGCTGGATGACATACTGTCCCACGGTGCGTGTTCACTGGCGAATCTGGAGGATATCAGAGGAAGCGGATGTGGTATACGCCCAGGCTCAACAAAGATACGTTTAAATGCAGCTACAAAGTCTGTGTAGTTGTTTAGCAGTGAATCTGCTCGCTCCCATAACGGAGAGACCCAATTCAAGGCAGGGCCAGTCAGGAGAGACACAATATATGCAAATTTGGTTCTGGGCATCTAGAAATTGTGCGGCAGCAATTCCACGACAGGTTTTAGGATTGCCATCAAATTTACTTGGTGTAGGAAGATGGAGACGAGATCCTAAACCAGGAGCAGCGGGAGAACCTGAAGCTGTGGCACTGGAAACTGGAGCTGGAGTCACTGGTGCAGCTGGAACAATAGAACTTGGCAGAGATTGTTGTAAGGTATTCAACGAGAAGACATCTCTTGTAAAAACTGTATGATCTGCTGTTTGTGCAGCCTCTGTACCATCGAGTCGTGAGACTAGGTTATGAAGAGCCCCTGCTCCCACACTCTGACCACCATCCGGGTCCATGGACCTTGGACAAACTGTCAGATCTGTGGTTTTGTCTGTCCCCAGAGGGGGCACTAGTGGGACAGTGGTGGTGCAATGGAGAAACTTGGGAGGCTGTAAATGATTCCAGCGCATGTGCGCAATGATGATTAATATATGCTCACAGATTATAACAGAAGTTGAAACAGATGAACTGGAAATGATTGGTACAGGAAATGCTGACAACGAAAATATAAACAGTCACAGATATTCAGCTGGTCTGGGAACCAGTGCAGTAATATAGTCAATGAACCAGTCTGGAAACTGAAATAGCAATCTGATGGTGATAACTCCCACAGTTGGATTTAAAACCCAGCAATAGTTCTCCACACAGTCAATTAGTAATGCAAAGTCCCCAATCACATACAGGTGAAATAATGGATAGCACCTGGAGAGAAGTCTCTACTGCAAACGGTGGAAGCTAACTGTAGCAGAAGCTGGAGCTGATGTAATGCTGGGACCTGTAGTTCTACAGGAATGCTGGAACCGGGAGATAACTTGGAGATAACTGAAAATAGGAGATTGCTGGAAACAGAAGTTTGAAGACTGGAGACTGGAAACAGGAGTTTGAAGACTGGAGACTGGAAACAGGAGGTTGAAGACTGGAAACAGGAACGGGAACCAGGAGACGCTATGCAGCAATGAGACGCGTTGTCCAAGGTGATGAGACTGAGCCAGTGCTCTGGACTTATACCCCCTGGTTGGCAGTCATTGGATACTTGGATCATGTGAGCAATCACAGCACAGGATTGGGTGCTCTCCGGTCAGCTGACCGCAAGTGTCATGGCGGCGTCCATGCTGAACAGATGGCCGGTACACAGGACGACACCTGCAGAATGGACTTCAGGGGTGCAACACAATAGTGGGTACTGCGCACCGCAGACAGGATGCTCATACGGCCGCAGACTGGGGCCATGACCTCCGGAGGCCTGCACACCAGCGCGCCGGTAAGTAAGACATCACTGAATGTTGGTTCCTGACATTTCCAGAGATGTTCAATCGGATTCAAGTCTGGGCTCTGGCTGGGCCACTCAAGGATATTCACAGAGTTGTCCTGAAGCCACTCCTTTAATATCTTGGCTGTGTGCTTAGGGTTGTTGTCCTGCTGAAAGATGAACCGTCGCCCCAGTCTGAGGTCAAGAGCGCTCTGGAGCAGGTTTTCATCCAGGATATCTATGTACATTGCTGCATTCATCTTTCCCTCTATCCTGACTAGTCTCCCAGTTCCTGCCGCTGAAAAACATTCCCACAACATGATGTTGCCACCACCATGCTTCACTGTAGGGATGGTATTGGCCTGGTGATGAGCGGTGCCTGGTTTCCTCCAAACATGACGCTTGTCATTCACGCCAAAGCGTTCAATCTTTGTCTTATCAGACCAGAGAATTTTGTTTCTCATGGTCTGAGAGTCCTTCAGGTGCATTTGGGCAAACTCCAGGCAGGCTGCCATGTGCTTTTTACTAAGGAGTGGCTTTCGTCTGGCCCCTCTACCATACAGGCCTGATTGGTGGATTGCTGCAAAGATGGTTGTCCTTCTGGAAAGTTCTCCACTCTCCACAGAGAAATGCTGTAGCTCTGACAGAGTGACCATCGGGTTCTCGGTCACCTCCCTGACTAGGGCCCTTCTTCCCTGATCGCTCAGTTTAGAAGGCTGGCCAGCTCTAGGAAGAGTCCTGGTGGTTTCCGAACTTCTTCCATTTACGGATGATGGAGGCCACTGTGCTCATTGGGACCTTCACAGCAGCAGATATTTTTCTGTACCCTTCCCCAGATTTGTGCCTCGAGACAATCCTGTCTCGGAGGTCTACAAGACAATTCCTTTGACTTCATGCTTGGTTTGTGCTCACACATACACTGTCAAGTGTGGGACCTCGTATAGACAGGTGTGTGCCTTTCCAAATCATGTCCAATCAACTAAATTTACCACAGGTGGACTCCAATTAAGCTGTAGGAACATCTCAAGGATGATCAGTGTAAACAGGATGCACCTGAGCTATATTATGAGCTTCATGGCAAAGGCTATGAATACTTATGTACATGTGATTTCTTACTTTTTTATTTTTAATAAATTTCAAAAATCTAAAAAAAAAAAAACTTTTTTCACGTTGTCATTATGGGGTAACGTGTAGAATTTTGTGGGAAAAATTAATTTATTCCATTTTGGAATAAAGCTGTAACGTAACAAAATGTGGAAAATGTGACGCGCTGTGAATACTTTCCGGATGCACTGTATTTTTAAAAGTACAGATTATCAGTACTGCGCAGAACCCATTCGGGAGGGAAGAAGCCAAGGATCTGCGACGGGTGGTTTGCGCAGCAACATGGGTCCAGGAAGCAGCCCGATGGGAAGCCAGTGATCCGATGCAGCATCCTACGACGCAGGTTGGATCACTACTGCAGCAGGAGTCGTCTGCTTGTAATAGACACCTCCTGCTGCATCATCATACAGCGCTATCACTGCTGCTTCCAAGGAAGAGGCAGCACCTCCATCCACACCTCAATTATGCTTCAATATCCATCCCGCTGCTGCCAAAGCTTGATAACAGTTTCCGTTTGCAGCGTTGCACTTTCCCCAGTATGCAGTCTCAGTTCTGTATTATTTATTATTTCCATCTCTTTATACTCTCATACCAGTGACAAAATAAGGTTCAGCTGTTCACAAAGCAACGAGAACATTGTAGGAATAAATACATAACCCCGTAGCCGACTGCACTAAATATTTACAGAAGCGTTTCCTGCCTGCACAAGGTTATATCTGAACAAAACTCTCATATTCTGCTACTTAGTGACACAACGAGATCCGCACAATTCATTCCGTTTTGCACAATAGATGTAAATTTTAATTTTGCTTGAGGATTTGCCAGGAGAAATTGTCGGAAGAAAACACTATACTGTAGCCACTACGCATAAAAGACACAGAGGCTTATCGTACTGCGCTGTAACTCGTAGCAACTAAACAGCAAGCTTCATCAGTTTTATGCCGATTACACTAATTACAGACAAGTCTGATTGCCTGCTCGGGGATACAGCTCATTTGTGTTATTTTTACCATGATAGTAAATCAGCCTTATTACCGAATTGTGAGTACTAAGGGTTCTTCATGTGTAACATGTTCCTATTCTGCTGTATTAGTCACTGCAAACAGTTTTTCTTTGAAGCGAAATCAGCTGAAGTGCCCACGTCGCCCACACACAATGTGAAACACGGTGGTATTGTATCAGCGTGCCTGGATCGTCTACCCAGCTCACAGCCAGCTGCGCTCGTGTCCCCTGACCTTAGGAAACGCCTATCAGCAAATACCATCATCTTCCTCACTACCCCCATGCACTTTGTTAAAGTCGAAAAATATCGTTATTCTCATGCCTTGTACTAACCCCATGCGCTTGCCCGCTGCACGTGCACATTCTCTCCCGTGCGTGCGCATATTCGCAGTTGCGTGACGGCGCCTCCACGGACATGCGCTCAAGCGCGTGGTATGTGCATTTACGGTAGTTTTTGTGTGCGTCTGGCGGGCGACTCAATTGTCACATAGTTAATCCAAATAGTGCATTTTGTAGGTTATGGTCTCCTTAATAATATCAGTAAGTTTGTTTAGTGTAGCTGGTTCATGGACAGAGAAATCCCTCTTTACATGATACAAAGGGTCAGACAGGTTTTGAGCAGTGGTGTTTGGTATGCAACGGTAGAGTATTTTATTAGAAACAATCCGGTGCTGGTTAGGTAAAGATTAATTGCTCCTGCGTATAGTTATGTCTATAAATAGTTTCTGGACATTTACTGTATTTTGCGGTTCATTGTCCATGTGGTAGGAATCCTGAGATTCCCTCCCACCTGAGCAGTCTGGAATAGTCACAGCCCACCTGTTCAAACAAACCTATGACCTTTTGTTGTAATGTGAAGACAGATTCCTGTGTCCAATGAACAATGAGATATAGGTCCCTTTGTAGTGTACTGTATGCAGTGTATATAAGGAACAGCCAGTTTGGGCCAGCTTAGTCTACTCTCCACAAAAGGTTTTCATCACTGACTAACTATGGAGCTGGTGACCAGGACTGCGCAGCGATCATTCCCCAGTGTGTAAGTTTTTCTCTGTAACCAACTTGTTCTCTGTTTGTATTTGCCATACTCTCTCTCTCTCTGTTATTGTTACGCTGTTGTATATTGTATATGTGTAGTTATTATGTTTAGATATTGATGTTAGTCTGTAGTGTATAAAATGTTAACTGTATTTTTCCTTTTTACATAACTAAATCTCGTTAGTAAAGGTTTTGGAACCTTAGCAAGGTATTGTGTGTTTATTACATTGCTGAGAGTATTCAGAGCGTCTCAATCGCTCAAGAGGCTTTTATATAATAGAGGTTAATTAGCATTGCATTGTGTTCACATTACAAAACCAAGGTTTACAGTATAGGCTCAGCCTTTCATTGTGTTGCATACAAGGTTTTCTGTGTGTCATCCTGTGAGCGTCTGCGCCGCTCGTGTTTCTCTTGTGGGCACAGCGTCCGCTACGCTAGTAGCGTAGCATTACGGTACTCGGACCGCCTATAGCATGCTCGATACCCAGCGTAAGCCGTGAGCGAACGTGTCACTCGTGCGTCTCGACCGCGGCCTAGCGTCTGCTACGCTAAGTGCGTACCCTTACGGTACCCCGTATGCCCATTGCGTACTGAGTCTCTTACCAATATATAGTGAATGTTATAAGATAAATAATTAGCTCTATCAATTTCATGGGAAAATGCAGACGCGTGTAAATAGAAGCACACAGTCCAAACCCGGGTTTGCACCCTTCTAGATATGATTCACAAATTACCTCCCAGGTGGAAGCATCCATATTGCTGGCTGAACCAATCTTCAGGAATCCACAGTCAATGAACTCACTAGGTCCTAGTAACAACACTGTGCCATGACATGGAGCGACTGTGTATGTACAAGCTACTTATTTGCTTTCATTTTATTGGAGAACCAGACTAGCATGTCTCTGTCACACTAATGCTTCCTGAGATGATAGGATGTGCTCGCAGGTACAAGAACAGGCCCGTGTGCTAAGGGCGACAGCACAGCCAACGTTGTACCACCACAAAGCTTGTCCTGCTTGCGGACAGCACCAGGGACAGCAGGACTGCCATGCGGCTGCAGCACACCGGTGCAGCTTGCTGACCCCGCCTCCGGATTTGCACCACTCACTGCCACTGTACAAGATGAAATAGAGGCAGCTGTGTGGAGACTTTCTCAGTCAGAATTCATAACACTGAACGTCATGAGTATCACTAAGGGACTGACAGGCACATGAAGGTGTATGATATACCGCTGTACTGGGGAAGGATATAATGCACATTCAGGGTGTCCCATAATGATGGGGCACATTTTATTTTTCATTTACAAAAGCGTAGGCTCTCACCCATCTTTAAAATGTAATGTCTTTGAAAGTCTGACTTTGGGAATAAATGTTGGTCTCCGTTCCGGACACTGATCCTTAATGTTACGCCGAGTGAAGAAGCCCCTCACCGACACGCTGCACATGCGTCACTTTCTCTTTCCCTCCTTTATAATCCTTCTCGCCCGTGAATGGTCACGCCAAGCTCAGTCAATACAATATGTTTAATTGGTCGCTCTTTGTTCTTGTGATTTCTACCCACGTAGATAGGTTTCGGCACTTAATGATGTCACCATGGAATATGAATATGCGATTAATGATAAATGGGCCCCAAAGTAACGGCTGTAGGGCTGTGTGACGAGTTGATTTTTAAGAGTGTTTTGCTGGCGTTACTGAGGCGGAAGTAGAGCAGCACCATTAACTAAATGAGCAGTGACCAGTCTCCGATACTGCGATGGCATCTTACCAGGGCAGCACCCAGCTCCTTCCAAGCAGCGATGCCGGTTACACTGGGACAGTTCTGTGACGAGACAATGTCTGACTGACTCCAGTGACTGGGAAGAGGAGGGTGGGAGGATGTTACTAGGTAAGATCTATATGGTATGCATTTATATGGTCCAGGGGAACAATGGTGGTCATTCCGAGTTGTTCGCTCGCAAGCTGCTTTTAGCAGCTTTGCACACGCTAAGCCGCCGCCTACTGGGAGTGAATCTTAGCATATTAAAATTGCGAACGAAAGATTAGCAGAATTGCGAATAGACACTTCTTAGCAGTTTCTGAGTAGCTCCAGACTTACTCGGCATCTGCGATCAGTTCAGTGCTTGTCGTTCCTGGTTTGACGTCACAAACACACCCAGCGTTCGCCCAGACACTCCTCCGTTTCTCCAGCCACTCCCGCGTTTTTCCCAGAAACGGTAGCGTTTTTTCACACACTCCCATAAAACGGCCAGTTTCCGCCCAGAAACACCCACTTCCTGTCAATCACATTACGATCACCAGAACGAAGAAAAAACCTCGTAATGCCGTGAGTAAAATTCCTAACTGCATAGCAAATTTACTTGGCGCAGTCGCACTGCGGACATTGCGCATGCGCATTAGCGACTATTCGCTCCGTTGCGACAAAAAAATAACGAGCGAACAACTCGGAATGACCCCCAATATAATGGCAACTTCTGTAATAAAAGCGCAAATAATGATTACATTTATGAATACATTTAAATAAAGCAAACAGAGGGCCCTAACAATCTAAGCTTACCTCGCCAGACTTCCAGATGCATATTAGCATAAGACCACATGGCCACAAATACCATATAACATTACTAATGACAGAAAGGAGAGCACGGTGTAAATTCTAGTCAGCAGTCTTAGCGGGAGACGCATCAACAACGAGAAAGAAAATAAGTTTCTCATAGCATTGAATGAGCTTCTACCGGGCATTTTACAGACTGTTCTAGATAAATGATAGCTAGAATATGATTGGTTGCAGAAAGTATCCGGTCACTTTTCATTTTACCCTTGTAGGTCTTATTTCCATGTATTGCTTATCTCGCATTGTAACCAATGTAGCGCACCCAACATGGCTGCCTCGTCTGGTACGCTACTGTGCAGAAGAACAATGCATGGTTCTGAAGACTGTGCGAGGATCTCGTCTAGTATCTTTATTTCCCCCATTATGTGTCACCCCGTCCAGGCATTGCTTATTCCGAGCTCGTCTGAGGCATGGCGACCGAGATGGGATGCCTGTTGCAGATGGATATTTTGCTCCCAGCATGGAATGGACGCACATGCGTAAACAAATGACGACGGATAAACCGCGGGAGGAGAGATTCATGTGCATAAAGACAGCTGGATACTGACATTAGCATAAACGCATTAGGATACTCTCATTAGCTGTGGGCGGCCGCATGTGATGGTCCTTTTACGGCCGACCTATACTGTGAGCGGGAGAGGGGAGAGCGACTGGTACTATAAATACGCTTTATGTTACAGTATGCTACAAAGGTGCATGACGACTGCTCTGCACGGATTCTGTGAACACAACGCGAATGAGCCCTTGTATTTAGACTTCTTGAAAATAATGAGCACTTTCATCCCAAACTAATAGGGTGCACTACCGCCAGATTCAGTCAAAATCCCAGTCTGAAGATTACACTGCCGGTTCCTGTTGGCCTACATTTATCTAGATCAAACAACCATCTCGCCATTTGAGATTTCTAAAAGAAAAGAAAATCCTAACAATACAATTTCCTGTAATAATACAAGTACAAACATGACATGGCCCCTTTAAATGCACGTTCCAATATACACTGATTTGTGCGTAAAAGAAGCACAAGAATACTTTTTAAACATTTCATTCAAATAGGATTTGCAAATTGTTTTTTTTTGGGCACGCTGGCGTAGCAAAAGAGGATCTTTTAAACAGACTCAACCCGCTCGGTGAATGTGCTTTGATCTTTGTCAATAACTGCAGGGATCGTTGCCTAAAAGCTTTACGAGAAATTACATTAAACTGTAACTGAAACAGAACAAAAAACAAAACAAAACTGAAAAATAAAATGCATTTTTTTTTTTGGCTTACCTGTTCCTCGGATAACTGCGAAATGTGATTCACAGCCGCGTAGGACTCAATTTTAGGATTAAAGTGGTTTATAATGGCTCTGAAAGGGAAAGAAACAGCAATTTCTATTAATACGCATGTCTATCTTCTCAGTGTGAGATTACAGGTTATCTCTCCTAACTGCTGTTTTGATATTTGCAGGGAACTCAGCGCTAAGTACATATGGTAGCATGCCCTAGAGAGGGTTACAATCCCAATTCAAGAAATAATTGGCTGTGTAGAGAGTGGATGTGGCAAGAGGTGTAGAGATGGTGTTACGGGGGAACAGCCACGGCCATCAATTAAATGTGTAATCTCGCTGGATGTCAAATCTACCACTCAAAGGCCAACAAAGATTTCTTTCACGACACCTTTGAAGATAAACCTGTGTTTCAAGGAAGTGATTCACATATTAAAAAATAAAACTAAATCAATTTTTTAATTGATTTTAAAAACTACAAAGGCATGAGGCCGAATGAAGATGGAAGTGATGAAATCATAATTCACCATTCATAAAGAGATGACTTACAATTGTATTAGCATCAATTCTGTATTAAAATTTACTTAGTGTGCGTGTGTGTGGGGGAGGTTGAGGAGTAGCACAACATTTGGCAATGAAACCCCTTATTCGCCGGCTCAACAGGAGTTTTTTCATATAGAATTCCTTCTTTTTTTTTTCCAACTGTAAAACTGACCCAGAACAAAGTGTATATTGAGAATGAAAGTCTACTTGTCTTGTGACCGGTGGCTCAGCAAACAATATGGTTACCTTCGATCTGTATAGATGACAGGTGCTCTTTGTGTTGAAAAAGTATAAATATTCTCTTAAAACAGATTTTGATTAGCAAATGATTAAGATCTAGGGACTGACTGGGAATTTCTTCTGCTGGTAAGTTCAGCTTTAACAGACAGCCAACAGCATGGGGGTGGAATTAGGCAGATTTCCCGGCCGATGGCTGGGTCTCCAGACGGGATGTGGTCAGGAGACCAGCGCTCACAATATGACACCTACAGCCCGCCCTCTCGCAACCCCGACACTCAGCATGCTGGCTAGCAGGGACTATTCCCGCTCCTGGGTGTCCACGACACCCGCAGAGTGGGAAAAGAACCTGTGCCACTGAGCCCGCAAGGGGCTTCGTTGCGCCAGCACCCCCTCCCTCCACCAGGCATCTAAATGCTAGGATCTCCAGACCTCCAGTCGCACGATACCAAGCCCCACGCTATCCATGGCCATGAGGCCAGGCGCAGTATTATGGAGCAACAGAGAGGACCTTCCAATTACAGGGAGCTAATAGAAGAGGTATGAGCCACATGGAAATAATAGAAGACGTATAAGTCACAGGTCGCTTACAGAGAAGGTATGAGCTACAGTGATATATTAGCAGATGTATGAGACACAGGGCACTAATAGAAGAGGTATGAGTCCCAGCACACTAACCGAGGAGGTATGAGTCCCAGCACACTAACCGAGGAGGTATGAGTCCCAGGACACTAACCGAGGAGGTATGAGTCCCAGGACACTAACCGAAGAGGTATGAGTCCCAGGACACTAACCGAAGAGGTATGAGTCACAGCACACTAACCGAAGAGGTATGAGTCACAGCACACTAACCGAGGAGGTATGAGTCACAGCACACTAACCGAAGAGGTATGAGTCACAGCACACTAATCGAGGAGGTATGAGTCACAGCACACTAATAGAAGAGGTATGAGTCACAGCACACTAATCGAGGAGGTATGAGTCACAGCACACTAACAGAAGAGGTACGGATGTGTCCTCATGCATCTAGCCTCATTATGCCACGCAGCATGAGAAGCCTGGCATGAGTGAGCCACCAGGGCCCGTGCAACTATGCTAGTGTTGGGTGACTTTTTTGATGGAAAATGCATCTTAGTCGCTACTAGAAGGCACCAGGAGACTGGGCTGATTAGGTTGATATGCAACACTTTTATATCTGTGGGCGACGGAGTCTGTATACGAAGCATAACAGAACTTGGCATGGAAATAAGTGCGGCAGCTGCCTGGTAGCACTTTCTATACAGATTCAGAGACTCTATCGCCCAAAGATGTACAAGTGTCACATATCAAAGTAATCCGCACAGTCCACTGGTGCAACCATTGCTACCAGAGCTGCACGGGACCTGGCGGCTCACTTAAGCCATGCATCTAGCGCTGCATGGAGACATAAGTCACAGGGCTCTAATAAAAGAGATGCTAACAGAAGAGGTACGAGTCACAGGGCACCAACAGAAAAGGTACGAGTCACAGGACGCCAACAGAAAAGGTTAAGAGTCAGAGGACACTAACAGAAGAGGTACGAGTCACAGGGCACCAACAGAAGAGGTACGAGTCACAGGGCACCAACAGAAAAGGTACGAGTCACAGGGCACCAACAGAAGAGGTACGAGTCACAGGGCACCAACAGAAAAGGTACGAGTCACAGGGCACCAACAGAAGAGGTACGAGTCACAGGGCACCAACAGAAGAGGTTGTCAAAGTCGGAAAATATTGAAGAACACACAGCACGTATAAACTGCACACACATGCCCACTGCGCGTGCACTTGTTCCGCCGTGCGTGCACATATCCGCAATTTGCGTATGGTCGCTCCCGCAGTCCTGCGCGTGGTATGGGTATTTACGGCAGAGTTTGTGAACGCATGGAGAGCTATCAAAACATTACATATTTAATCCAAATAGTGCACATTATACACATAGTCCCCCTGCACCACATCAGAAAGTATCAACAGTTTAAATGATTCCAGAAGAAGGGGATTCACCTTTACAGGATAAGAGGGGACAGACTAAGGTTATAAGGTGGTATTTGGTATCCAGCTGTAGGGTATTTTAAGGGTAACATTCCGGTGTTGGTCTGCGGACGATCGCATGTTCCTGCGAATAGTTATGTGCAGAAGCAGAATATAGATATAAACTGTATTTACTGTATATTATGTATGCGGCGGGAATCCAGAGGAGACCACCCACAAGAGCAGTTGAGAAAGACATTGCCTACCTTTTCAAATCAACCTATGACCTCTCCTGTACTATAGAAGTGCATTCCTGTGTCCAATGGACAAAGGGATTACAGTATCCATTGTATTGCTTTTGGAAGACTTGTATAAATAAAGCCTGCTGCAGCCCAGCCCGACACAAGACTCTCAACGTTATCAACCTGATAGCGGAGGACCGGACCGGGAGGCGCACGCGAATATACTCACGTATGTACATTGACTGTAGCCATTTACTCTGTTGTATTGTAGTGCATCATTTGTATTGTTAACCCCCTTTCAGAAATATTACTCTGTGGTGTCGGAACCCAGTGATTAACTACAAATCGGTGTTGTGTCTTCCTTTTCCTGCTAAGGTTTAAGAGTGTATTAGTAACGCATCGCATTGCTGTATAAGGTTTAAAGTGTATCTCTGGGTGTGCGCGCGCTGTGTATACTTTGTACCCCCAGCGCGGCGTTTGTACGCTAAGTCCGTACAGTGATACGGGACTCCGTACGCAAACAGTGTATAAAGTACGTAGCGTGTGTATTAAGTATAGCGGCCGCAGCGGCTAAAGGTTTAAATTGTATTTAAGGTGTGTTTAAAGTATAGCTTTATGTTTTAATATAAAATCGACATTATCAAGGTACGAGTCACAGGGCACCAACAGAAAAGGTACGAGTCACAGGGCACCAACAGAAGAGGTACGAGTCACAGGGCACCAACAGAAGAGGTACGAGTCACAGGGCACCAACAGAAGAGGTACGAGTCACAGGACACCAACAGAAAAGGTAAGAGTCACAGGACTAGGTGAGTAAACTCTATAGAAATGTGCAATCTTCTCTCTTATTTTTCTGTTCTTTTATAATAACTCCTGAATAGCGACACAGCATGGTGCAAAGTCACTTCCATGGGCTATGAAAGTCACCCCGTGCCTCTATTGTATCCAAACAACCTGTCAGCAATAGAAAATCAAAACATTTATATTCAGAGTTGCCATGTGCCTCGTAAATCTCCTAAGGAAAAGCGATGCAGAAGTTTGGCAGGCTGATTAAAGACACGGCAGTGCATCTTGATTAATCCTTTCATGATATAATCTCAAATATTAAGCTGGCTGAGGTTTGACGGACAGAACAGTACATACTGTAGTCTCTGTTGTGGCCTGTGCGAGTAACATCCATCCGTGTAATACAGGGTAATACAGTTACACTCTATACGGGTCCAATAAAAATGTAGGTTATTACCAGTCATATAGCACACACACATACCGCAGCGCTTTTACAGAGAATATCTGTCCATTCACATCACTCTCTGTCCCAATGGAGCTGACAATCTATGCTTCCTACCGCATACTGTACACACACACACACACACACACACACACACACACACACACACACACACACACACACACCCCTACCTACCTACCTACCAGTATATTTTTGGATTGTGGGAGGAAACCAGAGCACCTGGAGGAGACCCACACAAAAGTGGGGAGAATATACAAACTCCACACAGGGCCGTGGTTGGAATGGAACCTCATTGCTGTGACGTAGTAGTACTCACCATTACACCATCCGTGCTGTGTTCTGCAGATTCTACAAATGTACGAAGTCTTATACAACAGAAATCCCACCAGTTGTTTACTTGGTGGTGGTGGGAAACATAGCCTCCGCTGGCACTTCTGTGTCCAGGCTTCGTTTTTATACAGCCAAATTCAACTAGCCATATTAAAGGGCCCTACACACTGGCAGAAAGCACTGCACAATGTGAACCTTCTCGTTCATTAATGAACGAGAACTCGTTCATATCGTGCAGTGTGTAGGCACCAACGATGAACGATGCGCGGCCCCACGCTCGTTCATCGTTGGTGCCCCGTCGCTTATGCATGCAGGCCAATATGGACGAGATTGTCCATATTAGCATGCATTGCTATGGCGCCGGGGTGAGTGAAGAAAGTTATCGTATCGGCGGTCGGGCAGCTCGGTGGCGGGTTGCCCAGTCTGTAGGGCCCTTAAGCTGTTGGTTTACCATGGGTTGACTTAACGTGCTTACTGCACTTGGCGCAGGACTGCGGATAACGCAGTCTGATTAGGTTCCTATTAATTCTCTGATTGTTAGTGACCGACACTAACCTGCAATATATGATTGAGTTTATTGCTGTTGAGGGTTAATAATAACTACGGCCAGAAAAGATTTTGCTGCACGCTCGCACCGGCACAACGAGCGACACTGGGGCCTTTAATCTTTACTGTGAATTGTTTCACAGGTAAACAAATCTGTACATGCAATATCTCATTATGGGCCCGATTCAGAGCCGGATACAAACGGAAACGCGGAAGATCTTGTGGATATCTGTACACTGTACCGTAAAAAAAAAGCATATGAACACGGATGCAGTTTGAAAGTGTGCACGGATTGGTCCGTCTGTCAATGGAGCTGAAATGGGTCTTCCTTGTATTAACTGGGTGGCGACCATGCCAGAGCATGGAACGGGGACACACACAGCGGGAGCGTCATCGGGGTGTAGGCCGACTATGTGCAAGTGTGTAGTGCTCCTGCGACCATTTCTGAAGGATATTTTGCACCTAGCATTGGCCGGATGTAAGACTTTATTCTAATGACACTGCGAACATGAAAAAAAAAATGGTGCCCATTCCGAAGTTTCACATACAGATACACAGATGTTCGGCGCACATGATCAGATTCTTACTCTAGTACTGTATAATGAAGTATGCTGCCCCCACTTTTCCTTACAGGTGCGCCTGGCTTGGAATAAGGCCCTATAGGTTTTATTTGACATGTGCTATATGCACATAGATATAAATACAGAGGCTCAAGTGACTAGTGTTAAAGCTCGTGAGTGAGAAATGGTGCTCCAGCCAATCAGCTCCCAACTGCCGTGTGTTCAGATCCTAACTGTCATGTGTTCAGATCCTGTCATGTGTTCAGATCCCAACTGCCATGTGTTCAGAGCACGTGTTCAGATCCCAACTGCCATGTGTTCAGATCCCAACTGCCATGTGTTCAGATCCCAACTGTCATGTGTTCAGATCCCAACTGTCATGTGTTCAGATCCCAACTGTCATGTGTTCAGATCCCAACTGTCATGTGTTCAGATCCCAACTGTCATGTGTTCAGATCCCAACTGTCATGTGTTCAGATCCCAACTGTCATGTGTTCAGATCCCAACTGCCATGTGTTCAGAGCATGTGTTCAGATCCTAACTGTCATGTGTTCAGATCCTAACTGTCATGTGTTCAGATCCTAACTGTCATGTGTTCAGATCCTAACTGTCATGTGTTCAGATCCTAACTGTCATGTGTTCAGATCCTGTCATGTGCTTGAAAAATTACAGTTGGGAATTGATGTTGCGTGTGAGAAACGGTGCTTGATCCAATCAGCTCCCAACTGTCATTTTTCAAACACAGCAGGATCTGAGCACATGACAGTTGGGAACTGATTGGCTGGAGCGCCATACGCAGCAAGTTTTAACACTTGCTGATAAACGAGCCCCTAAATCTATCCTTATTCTGCAATGTATAAATTTCGGTTCCGGTATGAATGGTCGACCATGTTATGGTCGACAGTCATTAGGTCGACCACTATTGGTCGACATTGACATGGTCGACACATGAAAAGGTCGACATGAGTTTCTTTACTTTTTTTGGTGTCGTTTTTTGCGTAACGTGACTGGGAACTCCAGTTAGTGCACCGCGTCCCCTCGCATGGCTCGCCATATTTCAGGCATGGTGCCTTCGCTCCGCTACCGCTTCGCTCGGCACAGATTACCGTTCCAATCGTAGTCCACGTGGATCGTAAAGTATGGAAAAGTTCCCCAAAAGAAAAAAAAAAGAAAAAAAACTCATGTCAACCTTTTCATGTGTCGACCTTTCACGTGTCGACCATTTTCATGTGTCGACCATGTGTCCACGTCGACCATGTCAATGTCGACCAATAGTGGTCGACCTAATGACTGTCGACCATAACATGGTCGACCATCTGAACGGATACCATATATTTCTAGGTACACTCAATGAAAAAATGTTCTATAAGCAAAGGCAAAGAGAATAAAATACTTTACCTGCACAGAAGAGTTACACTCAAACCTGTTTCTCTCTATAATGGGATTGAAACTATGTTCAACCCATGCAGCTAAATTACCAGGATCAGCAAACACTTTATGATAAAGGCAGTGTGACATGCAGCTGGCCAGTGCTACAGTATACCTTATACTAATCACCTGCTTATCTTACCGACAACACCCAAATCTATCTGTACTCCCTTCTAGGTCTTGTGTGATCACCGGTTTCTCTGTTCAGCATGTCCAAACCACAGTTTATCATCCTCCCACTAGGGATGGCCATCGACCATCAATGATTCCCAATCATCGATGGTTTTTGGACAAATTAGAATACTTTTGCCATCAATGGGGGAGAACCAGATGGTTTCCCTCCATCGATGGCATGACCAAATATTTATTTTTTAACTAGGTTCCCTTACAGATGGTTCCCACCATTGAGGTTATCCACCAATGGTACCATCGATGGATAATCCACCAATGGCCATCCCTACCTCCCAGGTGTCACCACCTCCCCTTAGATCTTTCATCATTTAACTAACTAAAGAGGCATTAGCTTACAAAGTCCCAATAACATTATTTTAATTAAATATTTTAAATATTTGTTTTTGCATTTAAGACAAATACATACCGTATATACTCGAGTATAAGTCGACCCGAATATAAGCCGAGGCACCTAATTTTACCACAAAAACCTGGGAAAACTTATTGACTCGAGTATAAGCCTAGGGTGGGAAATGCAGCTCTAGCCGTACACAGACCTCATAGTGCCAGATATGCCCCACAGTGCCAGATATGCCCCACAGTGCCAGATATGCCCCACAGTGCCAGATATGCCAGACATGCCCCACAGTGCCAGATATGCCCCACAGTGCCAGATATGCCCCACAGTGCCAGATATGCCCCACAGTGCCAGATGTGCCAGATATGCCCCACAGTGCCAGATGTGCCAGATGTGCCCCACAGTGCCAGATATGCCCCACAGTGCCAGGTGTGCCAGATATGCCCCACAGTGCCAGGTGTGCCCCACAGTGCCAGATGTGCCCCACAGTGCCAGATGTGCCCCACAGTGCCAGGTGTGCCCCACAGTGCCAGGTGTGCCCCACAGTGCCAGGTGTGCCAGATATGCCCCACAGTGCTAGATACTTACCCTCCGTCGCTCCCGCGCTTTCTGAAGGAGGGACACGGAGAGCGCAGCGCGCAGCTCTCCTGTGTCCCTCCTGCATCTCCGGCGGCAGCGGCGTGTGTTAAAGGAAGTGCCGGTTCGTGCACTTTCTTTACCACTCAGACGCCGTTGCCGCTGGAGATGCAGGAGGGACACAGGAGAGCCGCGCGCTGCGCTCTCCGTGTCCCTTCTTCAGAAGACAGTGCGGGAGCGACGGAGGGTAAGTATCTAGCACTGTGGGGCATATCTGGCACACCTGGGACTGTGAGGCACCTGGCACTCTGTGGGGCATAAAGCTGAATCGAGTATAAGCCGAGGTGGCTTTTTCAGCACAAAAAAAAGTGCTAAAAAAGTCGGCTTATACTCGAGTATATACGGTACTTGAAATCAAGGTGCCTTAAACACTTTCTAAAACCTCCCTCCCTATTACACCTCTAGCTACTGTATGTAGCTGCCAGATTTAAAGCTTTTTCAAAGGGCAAAACCAACCTCATTTCACCTTTTAAAGAATTACTGTTTTAAATCTAATGGTTAAATCACCAACAACGAGCGCTACGTGCAGCTCGCAGACTATATCCCCCCCATCCCCCGCCATTGTGCCGTGCTGTGTAACTGAATCTACGAATGCTCTCAGGCTTTGTGTAGCTGCTCAGAGGCCCAACAACTGACAGTTCCAGACTCTCGAAACCTCCACACTGAAACACAATGCGTAACGCTGAATGTCACAACAGACCGATTCCTTTTCCGGAGACAGACAATGAAATGATAAATATCTTTGTAATCAAGCAAATACAATTAAAGTGTATAATGAAGCGCATTTGGGGGTTTGTTTTACGATGCAGCTCCTATCTGCAATCAATGAATCAACGAAACAAAGAAGTAAATGAGGGCTCACAACAAAGACTCATGATGTGACATTAACGCAATAAAAATCACTCAAATAAATTTTTCTGTTTTGTTTTGAAAGAAGCCGCGGTTCCACAAACCAAAATGGCAGCAATATAGCGTACTATGGAGTTTACATTATTATAGCATTAGTGAAAACCCATGCCTCTGATTGCCAGCACCTAGCACACAGTTAGGGGACCCCTCTCATATCCTGTGCACTGAGCTCAGTAGCGGATCTTGCCACGGGCAAGCAGGACTTTTTTCGGGGCGCCGCCTTCCGGTGGGCGCAGGGCGCCATCCGGAGGGCGCCGCACCAGGGCAAGATCCGCTGCTGCTGTGTGCCCCCCGCTGCCCGCCTGCTGCCGCTGCCCCCCCCGCTGCCGCTGTGAAGGGAAACTAGACGCGTACGCGTCTAGTTTCCCTTCGTGGAGAGGACCTTTGCTGTGCGGTGCGCGATGACGTCATCACGCACCGCACATCATTTCAGTCTGTACAGGGGGCGTAAATGACCACGCCCCCTGTACGAAGCCACACCCTATTGCCGCCCGGGGCGCTCAGAGCGCCAGAACCGGCCCTGACTGAGCTGCACTTTGCTGTTACTTTCAGGTACCATTGATGTTCTAGATTTCTACTGAGAATTTGTTTTCATGTCACAGGTGCACAGACCTGGTTAGTAGGGCCTAATTCAGATCTGATCGTAGAAACCTGCAGGGGGACGCCCAGCGCAGGGCTAGTCCACCCCGCATGTCTGGACCTGCCCCCCCCCCCCCTTCCTGCACTGATGCTAAAGCATCGCATAGCAGCAATGCTTTTGCACCTGGGGAGTAGCTCCCTGCCTGCCCGGCTCCTGAGCGCTGGCCGGGAGCTACTCACAACATCCCGGGTCGCAGACCGTGTGATGTCACGCAGCCAACACGCCCGCTGCCAATGGTCCGAACACGCCTGCGTTGTCAAGACCGCGCTCTGTCAACGGCATTCTTACGCCGCTGGCACTCCCGCCCCGTCTCTGCCTATCAGTCAGAGGCAATTGCAGCCGCGAGATGCTTTTAGCATCTCACTGGGCTCCCAGGATGCACACGCGTACTCCACAAAAAAATTCAGACTGCGATCACTGCCGCTGCAGCGTTGCAGTCTGAATTACCCCCTTAGTGTCTTAGTTACTCTGTATCTGTATCATGTACAGATGTGTGCACATACACCTATCCTGCTGTCGTGCAAAGGACTGTGAAGGCTCGCTACACACTTTTACACAAAATAATGCGTCTTATTGGGTATGGTAAGAAATGCCGGCTTTTGGCAATCAGGAGACCAACAACGGCATGCCAACAGTCAAAATCCCAACAATGGGCAGTAAGTAGTCTAACCCTCCCACTACCCTACCTTTGAGGTGCTTAACCAAAAGTAGCCTAACCCCTTCCCCCCACACCCTAAACCTAACCATACCCTTCCCCGCAGCCTAATCCTAAACCCCCCTGGTGGCGCCTAACCCTAAACCCCCCACCAAAACCCCACCCCCCGACCCCCTAACCCCGAGTCATCCGGGGTCACCTAACCCTTAACCCCCCCCATCACCAACATGGTACTTACCCGCTCCACTGTCTCGACGGCCAGGATTCCAGCGTCTGTGTGCTGGCCACTTTCGGGAGTCCAGCATCAGCATTTCACCGTGTGTCAGGATTGCGGTGCAAGTATCTCGAGCACCGGGATCCTGATCGTTGGGATTGTAACCGCATCCTGTCTTATTCACATCTCTAATGCAACAAAATCACAATGCACTAATCTTGTGTGTCCAGTAGACCATAAGCAACTTTGTACACGGCTACGATGCAAATAGATTACTAGACTTTGGAAAACACACAAAACACCTGGACTCGGACGCCATGCGTCGACTCTGGTGCATCATAGCCTGCCTCTAGCTCTGGGCACAGAGGGCGGACGTGTGCCCTCTTCCACTCTTCTCGGTTACCCATGTGGGCCATCTCCAGTAAACACACATTAGTCCAAGCCTGGCCAACCTGCAACCCTCCAGCTGTTATGAAACGGGTGTAGTAGGGTATGCCGGTGGCCGGGCACCTGGCGGCCAGCATACCGGCGCTGGAATCCCGACCGCCGGCATACCGACAGCTGGGCGAGCGCAAATGAGCCCCTTGCGGCCTAGCTGTGCTCTCCACGCTGCGGGCGCGGTGGCGCGCTACGCTATCTATTCTCTCTCCAGTTTTAGCATTCCAGTTTTAGCACTCCCTAATAGCAAAACTGTGGCAGGGCATGCTGGAACTTGTAGTTTCACTACACCGGGAGAGCCACAGGTTGGCCAGGCCTGCACTAGTCTCTATTTCCTGGAACAACTACAAAACAAAAAAAATGTCATGTAAAAAGCTGCATCAAACCCATCTATACGTGTTAGTGTGTCTGCAGTGCTTTTGTTATGTCTAATAACCACGCAAATCTTCCTAATGCCCCGTCTATTATTCCAGTACAGTAAGCCTGGTGCTTACGTAACTGGGATCATGGTTTCACAACAGTTTCCTGTCTGAATCGTGCCCTATACAGAGACATTCAGGGTAAGACACATGTGGATCCGAGGCCGTTGCTAAGTACGGTACTGTGACTTGTAGACCCACAGCAGGTAGCGAGACAGAGACTGTATACAAAGTATATGGTTTTCCGCCAGTGTTCTATTGCTGCTGGGAAAGTAAACAGTAAGTGGCCAGGGTTTTACGGGTCTCCTCGGATTGCCTCAACTTCTGAAATAACACGTGTTTCTCGTGTGATATCTAGACTATCCGGATCATGGAGCCAAACACAACACGTAAATTGCACAATCTCGTTTTCCAATTTGCTCCGTGATTTGTGCAACTAAAACCAACACCGTCCCTTAGAGATCCACTAGCCTGAAATGGAAAAACGGTTAGCGAAAGCTCCATCAAGTATAAATCCATAGCGTATATTACCGAACACCGTGAGTGCAGACATTTCATTAGATTATGATAACTATACGGCTTCGCTTATTTACCAAGAATAATTTATAGGGATTTACACAATCGCACTGAAGAAGCGGCGTCACAAAGCAGAAATGTCTTCATCTGTAGGACTGATTCGCTTTAAGGCCGTGTTCATGGAATTTCACCTCTGTGAAGGGCAATTAACGGGATTGCTGGGATGGGGAATATATACTATGCCATTTGCCTGCACGATGAGACTATCTATAGCACATCGAGAGTTAAAGTACTGTACACCTCACGTACATCTATCAACTGGGGATGTAAAAATTATATGCAAGTTAATTAAAACAAAAATCTCCACTGTGATCTCAAGTTTGATAAATACGGTAATTGAAGCAATAATTATTTTTACAATTAATTTAAATTCTATAAAGACTATTTTTAAAGGTCACTGAATACATTATTTATGACATGCTTTACAGAATGTAATTTACAGCATGCATGCCGCATATCCCAGTGGTGTATAATCAGGATTTGGGCCATTAGTACAAGGCTGGCATTTTTGTGTGTACAATTTTACAATGCACTAAATGTAGTATACGGTCGGCTCGGAGAGAAACAATCAAGGTTAGCAAAGCAGAGGCACTTGAGAGATTGCAATCACAGACACACTGACGCTTGGCGGAATTCTTTCTGCTGGCACCAAAGATGGAAAGTAGATAAAAGAAAATAATAATAAATAAAATCTTGATTATGAGGTTAATGTGCTTCTGGCTGCCAATGCCTGAATAGCGCATTAGAAATGGGAATGTTTTATTCCCACCGCTGCGTTCTAAAATTACGGTGCCAAATTTACAACGCAGCACGACAATTTGATAATACACGTTACAATTACAATTGATTGAATTGGTAGAAGTTTAACGCATGGAAATAAATTATTGGAGGAATGGAGGAAACACTGTAATGTGAGCTACAATAAAATGGCCACTGCTTGCCAGCGCTGATGGCTGGATGAGGATCTGTGTGCCCAAGGATATGAGATGGATCATGTGTGATCTGGGGATCTTTACAGTCGGACATACAGTAAAAGTCACAACTATCAGAAGGATAAGTACACATGCTCTTCAGTGCATACAGGTGTTGCACAATCTCCCTGAAACGCTTTCTCAAAAGTAGGCAAGTATGGCGTGCAAGGTCTGACCATTATTTATATAAAAATGCAGGACGCGCCAAGCTCCCTGCCTTCTGTCACTACTCTGTGCTGCTGGGGGATGCTGCTACTTCTACTATCTAAAGGTACTCTCACAGTGGCTTCTGCTGGCTCCACTCCCTTCCATACGTCATGACACATGCAGCCCTGTCCCTCACTAACATATCCCATATATCCCGATATACTCTGTGCTGCTGGGGGACGCTGCTACTTCTACTATCTAAAGGTACTCTCACAGTGGCTTCTGCTGGCTCCACTCCCTTCCATACGTCATGACACATGCAGCCCTGTCCCTCACTAACATATCCCATATATCCCGATATACTCTGTGCTGCTGGGGGACCCTGCCTATTCTACTATATAACTATGGGCATAATTTAGATCTGATTGCAGCAGTAAATTTGTTAGCAAATGGGTAAAAACCATGTGCACTGCAGGGGGGGGGGGGGGGGGGGGGCAGATATAACAGGTGCAGAGAGTTAGATGTGGGTGGATTATTTTGTTTCTGTGCAGGGTGAATACTGTCTGCTTTATTAGATTTCAGTTTGAACACACCCCACCCAAATCTAACTCTCTTTGAACATGTTACATCTGCCCCACCTGCAGTGTACATGGTTTTGACCATTCGCTAACAAATTTGCTGCTGCGATCAGGTCTGAATTAGGCCTTATGTCTGTGGCTTTCTGCTGCCTCTATTCTCCCTCCTTACGTCATGTCACTGCCCCTGTCACATGCAGTCCTGTCCTCACTAACACATCACTCCTCTCCTAATATACTCTGTGCTGCTGTGGCACCCTGATCCTTCCACTATATAAAACTCTCAGTCTGTGGCTTCCTGCTGCCTCTATTCCTCTCCTCACGTCATGTCACTGCCCCATCATACATCTTCTGATATACTCTGTGCTACTGGGGACCCTGATCCTTCCTCTGTATAACTCTCAGTCTGTGGCTTCCTGCTGCCTCTATTCCTCTCCTCACATCATATCACTGCCCCATCATACATCTCCTGATATACTCTGTGCTGCTGGGGACCCTGCTCCTTCCTCTGTATAACTCTCAGTCTGTGGCTTCCTGCTGCCTCTATTCCTCTCCTCACGTCATGTCACTGCCCCATCATACATCTCCTGATATACTCTGTGCTGCTGGGGACCCTGCTCCTTCCTCTGTATAACTCTCAGTCTGTGGCTTCCTGCTGCCCCATTCCCCTCCTCACATCATGTCACTGCCCCTGTCACATGCAGCCCTGTCCTCACTTACACAAATCGCATAATCTGACAGGTCACGGTCTGCCCCAAGAGCCGCAACGTTATCTCTGCTGCCCTGATCATTCTGATCATGTGATCAGCTAGTAATGAGGGAACGCATTGATGTATATCTCGTTAACTAAAAACTACAACTGGAACACATCGGTCATGAACGTTGACACCTACATTGGGTTCCATCTGCTATTATGGGCTGCAGATATAGCCTGTTTAGAATGAGATTAAATCCCCCTAAACATGTATCCCCCCGTGCAGGAAGCACAAGACCTCTTCCCAATATTAGTGCAATAATTTCATGTGGCACTATTGGTCCCTGCTACTGCATATCTGGATGCAATAAACCGCAAGGGTTTGCTGGCGATTGCAGAACTACAAGTGCCAGCATTTCCATGACTGCCTTGAGGTATTCATCCCTGTGCTGAAAATTCTAAGGCTGTGTGACACTATAACGGGAGGATCACACGCCTCGTGCTTCCCTGTTGGAAGTGTCACCAGGCCGGCATGACATAGACTAGTGCTGGCTGCATCTATTGCAGGGGGACCCCACACCGTTCACCACAAGCCTACTACAACCAGCCAAATCTATGACTGCTGGTGCTTGGACCGCTTTATTGTTGGGAATGGGGGAGGCTCAATGAATGGGCATAGCTTCCTAAATGTCAGACGATCAGGGCACTGGGACAGCACAGGCAAATAAAGTCTGACTCTGTAAACTGTGGATGGCTGGGAGGAGTATGTAAAGATGAGACTCACTATCCAGAAACGTCCGTGTGTTTCTATTACTGGTACTACGAGGAGCAGTGATCATGCCTGGTGGGGAAAGCGGGATTACTCATGCCTGGTGCACGGAGGAGAAAGCGGGATTACCCATGCCTGGTGCACGGCGGGGAAAGTGGGATTACCCATGCCTGGTGCATGGCAGAGAAAGCGGAATTACCCATGCCTGATGCATGACGGGGAAAGCAGGATTACTCATGCCTGGTGCATGGCGGGGAAAGCATGATTACCCATGCCTGGTGCACGGAGGAGAAAGCGGGATTACTCATGCCTGGTGCAAGGAGGAGAAAGCGGGATTACCCATGCCTGGTGCACGGCAGGGAAAGTGGGATTACCCATGCCTGGTGCACGGCGGGGAAAGCGGGATTACCCATGCCTGGTGCATGACGGGGAAAGCGGGATTACTCATGCCTGGTGCATGGCGGGGAAAGCGAGATTACCCATGCCTGGTGCACGGAGGAGAAAGCGGGATTACTCATGCCTGGTGCACGGAGGAGAAAGCGGGATTACCCATGCCTGGTGCACAGCGGGGAAAGCGGGATTACCCATGCCTGGTGCACGGCAGGGAAAGTGGGATTACTCATGCCTGGTGCACGGCGGGGAAAGTGGGATTACTCATTCCTGGTGCACGGCGGGGAAAGCGGGATTACTCATGCCTGGTGCACGGCGGGGAAAGCGGGATTACTCATGCCTGGTGCATGGCGGTGAAAGCGGGATTACTCATGCCTGGTGCATGGCGGTGAAAGCGGATTACCCATGCCTGGTGCATGGCGGTGAAAGCGGGATTACCCATGCCTGGTGCACGGCGGTGAAAGCGGGATTATCCATGCCTGGTGCATGGCGGTGAAAGCGAGATTACCCATGCCTGGTGCATGGCGGTGAAAGCGAGATTACCCATGCCTGGTGCATGGCGGTGAAAGCGGGATTACCCATGCCTGGTGCATGGCGGTGAAAGCGGGATTACCCATGCCTGGTTAACAGCGGGAAAAGCGGGATTACTCATGCCTGGTGCATGGCGGGGAAAGCGGGATTACTCATGCCTGGTGCACGGCGGGGAAAGCGGGATTACTCATGCCTGGTGCACGGCGGGGAAAGCGGAATTACCCATGCCTGGTGCATGGCGGGGAAAGCGGGATCACCCATGCCTGGTGCACGGCGGAGAAAGCGGGATTATCCATGTCTGGTGCACGGCGAGGAAAGCGGGATTACCCATGCCTGGTGCACGGCGGGGAAAGTGAAATTTCCTAAAGTAATGCAGTACATATTAGATTTGGTGCTTAAAACTACGCAAAACCCCCTTGTCCTGAATATGGCCGTCCCAAGCATTCTACGCATAACAGGTCCCCAATGTTTCCACGCACATTGGTACTAGAAATCTCACAAAACCCTGAAGCACGGGGAAATGTAATGAAGATGGACAATCTGCTCATTTCCAAACTACGCTGCCCGTTGACAACAGCTCAAAAAAATATATATATATATCATTACATAAGAATTTTACCCTGAATCCCATCTGAATTGCTAATGACTTACAAGTATTAACATTAGATAAAAATGGAAATAGGTGACTGTATTGGCTAAACGTGATCTCCTTTCGCATGCCAGAGTAATACAAGGAAACGCAAATGCATGTAAAGATACAATGTTTACACAGTACAAAAACGACAAGTGATAGGGAATCTGATATAGAGTCTGCTTAGCCTTCAGTAATGAGGTTTTCAGATTTATATACAGGCAGCTACGTCCACGCCATTTCAGAAATGTACTTTCTGTCGTCTCCTGGCTCATGGAAATAACTATCCCCACACAAGGTGTCGGCGGCCATTTTGTCCCTCACGCCTCAGTGGCTGAACTGGTTCCTGGTGATTATCTCCCTTGGGGGAGGGGGGGGGGGGGTGGCGAGCAAATGTTTACACTTTCCTAGATTGTTCCTCCCACTGGAGGACAAGTTGTAGTCCACACAAACAAACAAACAAACAAACAAACAGAACAACAAAGCAGAAAATAGCTGGGGGTCCATGCAAACAGCATCCACAGTATGATCTGATCAGACAATTTTTTTTAATCTGGCCATTCATTATCTCATTTCTGGGTTCATTATACACGATGGCAATCTTATCTGATCCGATGTAATTGAGGAGAATAAAAAAAAGTGAGGGATTGCCGTCCTTACTGGTTAGGATATATGTGCATACTGAACCAGTCCTGGTGCACTCAGAGTGAGCGCTACAGTGCTGGGACACTGAAGAAAAACCAGTCTATGATATGGGATAGGCTGCCTATTAATCAAAGTGCCATGTAATGGGGTAACGCGTACGCTGCTGCTAACAGAACAGTGTAAATAGGTCAGCAAGCCTCCTTTCCAAGCAGACAATCTGCAGAGCAGCAATGCTTCCTGACATCAGCAGGTGCACAGCCACCTGTCAGGTCTCTGGAAATAACACCATACTGCGCTTACATTTACAGGTGGGTGGATACGCCAGAAACCGTGCACAGGGAACTGTAGAAATGCTGCTTCAAATACAACCTACAGATGTGTCTTCATACACTATTGCTGCAGTTGCGCCAAGCATCCTCTCTGCGCACGTCAAGCCTCTTTTTTGCTCCCACATGCAAGCCTTAATCGCAATGTGATGCAACAGAACCAATTCAAGAGACTGCAGTGCTTCACTTGATATGCAACACTTGTAATCAGTGTGCAACAGAGTTTGAATCTGTATACGAGGTGCTACAATGCAGTGGCCGTGGTTTTTTTTTTTTTTTCAAGCCCAGTTGTTTGTGCTTCATATACAGATTCCCCACACCCATGGGAACATGGTCTTCTGTTTGTGTACTGCAATATGTCTTGTGGCTGTTGTGTCTAGAAACAAACATCCCATTGAGTTGCATTCTGCTTTAGCAGTCATGCTGGAGCCGTACACCGCAGGGTACCTGCAAGTGATAACGTCAGATGTTATTAAAGAGACAGATAAAGGTTAGTATGCATCTTTCTACTAGACATTGCTGGTGCAGGTTTACTACACCACTTGCACTGGTCGCAGAGCAGCGGGAAGTTGTAGTGTAGCGAGAAGACTCCCTCACATTTCGCTACTTTAATCTGCTCCTATTTCTGGACCCCTTTTAGATGCTCAAATGAAACTTACCTAAAAATAGCATTTCGAACCAAACGTAAACATGTATATTTTAAAAATAAAATGATCCAAGAAACAAAAGGAACATACAATCTGTATAGGCAACAGTGGTCCGCAACTATACGTAGCCACGTCAACACAGAAAGAGGCGGTGACGCATTTTTCCTACCTGCTGTCTACGCAGTAGTTTTCTTTGTTCACGAAGAACTTAATCTTTTTAACGGTTTATTCTGCCCCTAAGGTTTACTTTACTTCAGCAGTGAGAGCGAAAAAGAATACTTTAGCCTGTAGTCATGAACCTCGAATGAGTGCTCTTTAATTACACAGTTATGTGCAGATTCCTACCGACTAGCTGCACTCCGTAATTGTAGAACATAGGTCAGTGAACAATTTCATTGACTGATTCTGACACTTGACAAGATTTACAAATCAGCCGTGTCAAATGCAGACTGTCAGCTATGTAAACTACCAGCGGACCAGCTCAGTGATTCTGCCATGCACAAGAAAAACAGGCAGGTGTTGATGGGATTAATTAAAGGGTAACTGAGCTTAAAAATGACCATAATCATTTTGCCCAATTAAAAATGACAATTTTGGGGACCACAAATCACTGGAATAAGGGACTTCTGCTTGAAATCAACACTTGATCATTTCTTAGGGCTGATTGTAAGCAAAATGGGCATAACTTACAAAAAAAGAAAAAAGTACTTGCAAAAAAGAAAAAACTACATGCACAAAGGAAAAAAACGATTCCCACAGCATATGCAGCTAGTTTACACAAGTCATTATCAGGGTGTATCAACACTTGCCCTGTAACAGGTGCAAATAATACGCCTCCTAACACATATAGGCGCATCATTTCTGAAACGCACAAGACGCATTTGCGTAAATACACCACAACTGAACTGCCACGCTCCTTCCCACCCATTTCGCCTCTCCAGTTATAAAGTTTGATATGTGCAGCTCTGCAATCCTATTGGTGTATTTGCTTACTACTAATACGCAGAGCGAATCAGGCATGACACCTTGACTTGAAGGCACAAGCAGAACAGCAGGGGCTCTGTACCAACTGGGATTTGTGTAACATCACTGGGGGAACTAGCCGGGTGATAAAAGGACAGACACGTCAGGCAAAATGAAGACAGATAGCAGCCTTCATCTGCGCATCACCTGTACTGAGTGTTGGTGTAAATGCATGACTCGCACAAGCATTCATCTGCACTTGCAGCATCGATCATCCAACAGAGCATTATGGTTCCACTGACTTAAAGAGTGGCTACTGGGTAGTGTATACTTTCTCCTTAATTTTATACCCACAGGAAGAAATGCTAAGTAGGGATGGCCATCGGTAGGTTATTCATCGATGGTCACCATCGATGGATAACCTTGATGGTGTAAAACCACCTGTAAAGGAACCATCAATGGTCACCCCCTGCATTACTGTTAACTGTAATGCAGGCCAATCACAGCCCAGGGGCGTGGCTTGCAGGTGTCATGGAGCAGGGATAAACTCCTTGCCCTGACACTACGAGGGAAAAAAAAATAGGATTTTAATACCTACCGGTAAATCCTTTTCTCTTAGTCCATAGAGGATGCTGGGGACTCCGTAAGGACAATGGGGTATAGACAGGATCCGCAGGAGACATGGGCACACTAAAAGACTTTGACTGGGTGTGAACTGGCTCCTCCCTCTATGCCCCTTCTCCAGACCTCAGTTAGAAAACTGTGCCCAGGGAGACGGACATTTCGAGGAAAGAATTTATTGTTTAAACACGGTGAGTGTCCTACCAGCTCACACCACGAACATACCGCAGAACATGGCATTCAATAGAATCACAGCCAACGGCATGAACAATACACAGCCACATGCTGAGAGAATATGTAACACAACCAGTGTGTCAACACAACCAATAATAAGACACCGCATGCCATGGCATGCACAACGTCAGCAACAGCCTGACAGAAAAGAAACACCACAAGAGTGTAACCATAACCAATAACTGCAGACACAGTACGCGCTGGGACGGGCGCCCAGCATCCTCTACGGACTAAGAGAAAAGGATTTACCGGTAGGTATTAAAATCCTATTTTCTCCTACGTCCTAGAGGATGCTGTGGACTCCGTAAGGACCATGGTGTTTATACCAAAGCTCCAGACCGGGCGGGAGAGTGCAGACGACTCTGCAGCACCAAATGAGCAAACATGAGGTTCCCATCAGCCAGGGTATCAAACTTGTATAGCTTAGCAAAAGTGTTTGAACCCGACCAAGTATCCGCTCGGCAACGTTGAACCGGCGAGACTCCTCGGGCATCCGCCCAAGAAGAGCCCATCTACCTAGTAGAATGGGTCACCACCGACTTCGGTAACGGCAATCCAGCCGTAGAACGAGCACACCGAATCGTATCACAGATCTAGCGTGTAACAGACTGCAGAGACGCAGGCGCCCCAATCACGCTGGGTCATACCGGACAAACAGAGCCTCTGTTTCCCAAATCTGAGCCAAACTGGCGACATAATTATTCAAAGCCCTGACTACATCGAGAGACCTTGAAACAGCCAATGCTTAAGTAACCACAGGCATCAAATAGGCAGGTTTCTGAGAAACACCGAAACCACTCTTGGCAGAACTAATATCCGAGTTCTCAATTCCGCTCTATCCACCTGGAAGATCAAACAGGAGCTCTTGTGAGACCCAGCCGCTACTTCCGACATCCGCCCTGCGGACGTCAAAGACAAAAAGCATGACCACTCTCCAAGAGAGAATTTTTAACACAACATTTCATAAAGGTTCCCAACATTTTGACACAATAAAACGCAACACCACGTCAAGGTCCCACGGTGCCAATGGGGGCACAAATGGAGGTTTGATGCGCAGTACTCCTTCCACGAAGGACCGAACTTCAGGAAAGGTTGCCAATTCTTTCACGAAAGAAAATTTATAAGGCCAAAACCGCACTGAAATGGAGCCTAACTTTAGGCCTGCACCTACACCGGCTTGCAAAGAATGGAGAAGAACGACTCAGCTGAAATCTTCCGTAGTAGCCTTCTTGGATTCACACCAAGACACACATTTTCTCCAAACACGGTGGTAAGGCTTTTGCAGTTACTTCTTTTCTAGCCCGAAGAAGTGTGGAAACGACTTCACTGGGAATATCCTTTTCTGGTTAGGATATGGCGTTCAACCGCCACGCCGTCAAACGCAGCCGCGGTAAGTTTTGATACACGCCTGGATCTTGTTTTAACAGTTCCTCACGTAGAGGAAGAGGCCAGGGATCTTCTATGAGTAAATCCTTAAGAACTGGATACCAAGCCCTCCTCGTTTAGACCGGAACAATGAGGATCACCTGAACCTTTGTTCTTCTTACGTTTATCACCTTCAGAAGAGTGAAAACGGAGGGAACACATAGACCGACTGCAAACACCCAAGGTGTCCCGAGGAAGTCTACTGCTATAGCTTGAGTGTCTTCTGACCTGGAACAATATCACTGAGATCTCTCGTTGAGGCGAGACACCAACATGTCCAATTGAGGCACTCCTCAAAGACTTCAGTGAAAACTTCTCAATGACGACCGTATTTCTCCCGGATGGAGATCGCGTCTGCAGAGGAATCTAAGTCTCCGTCGATCACATCCGGAACGAAGACTGCTAATATAGCATTTACCAGTCTTTTCACCCAGCGGAATTTTTTTTTCGGCATCTGCCATTGCCGCTTTGCTCCTTGTTCTGCCCTAGCGGCTTGCTTACACCACTGCTGTCAAGTCGTCCGTCAGAATTAACACGGGCAGATCACAAAGCATATGTTCATTGAAAATAGCTCTTGATTCAAGAAAGCTTATTGCAGACAAGCTTCCCAGCTTGACCTTTTCCTCTGGAAATACTTCCCTTGCACGGACTACTCCCCAGTCTCGGAGATCTGCATGCATGGACACCAGGATCTCATCCTGTATTCCGAACCTTCGTCCCTCTAGGAGGTGAGAACTGAGCCGACACCACAGGAGCGAAAACCTGGCCATTAGGATTATATTCCGGTGCATGCGCAGGTGAGACCCGGACCACATTTCCAACTGGCCCCGTGAAAACCAGTCTGGCCTTTGACCTGCTCCCCGAAAAGACCTCTTAGGCCGCACCGATCTTCTTCATCAGCGGAACATATTGTTGGATTGTCACTGCAAATCTGATCCGACTCCGGATCCTCAGATCTCTTTCCACAGGAACACACAGAACTTCAACCGTTCCGTATCTACTCTGATACCAACCTCCGACGCATGCGTCGTTGGGAACAACAGCCTTCCCCTGTGTTGAACAGTCAGAGAGAAAACAACGATTTGCACCACTTGTGTCTTGACCTCGCCTTAATCAGGAGGGTGTCCCAGTACAGAATAACAATGGGTCTTACTATTGAAAGAATACCATCCCACTGCCAACACTCCGGTGAAATGGCAAAGACAATCCTGGATATCCACCCAGGTAACTGAATGCGGAGAACAACGCATGTAAACCTCTTAGTTTTATTTATTTTTATTTTTTTTTAAAAACAGGGACAGCAGGACAATGCCCTGAACCTGACGCACCTCTGGTATGGCGTCGCGTACTACCTCCCCTTCCAGAGGGGAAACGGCAAGATCTATTAGAAAAATCAGTGAGAGGAAACATCTGTAACGCCAGAATGTCCCCCTTTGGATTCCATAATTAACTCACAGGTCCTAGTCTATTCCCGGACTGACTGAAAAGTAGTAGACGAGTTGCCACCGGAGTGGGCTCCAGCCAGATAGACTCAGCGACATGTGGTGGATGTGGTAGAAACAGAAAACGACATCCGCTTCTGCGAACCTCACAAGGCTGCAGAACTCTTACCTTTTCACCTTCCACTGTCTGCACAGAAAAGGAAAAAAGAACAGTATCGAAATGGTTAAAACGACTGCATCCCACAAAAGAATGCATCACCAACCGTTGTGAAGGAGTCTAACTCACGAAGTTAGATTTACCAGTGGTATCCGCCGAGAGTGACTGAACTGAGGCATCCCCAAACAGCCGTATACCGTCCCAGGAAGAAACTCCAGTATCTCTCGGAGTCAGCCTCAGCAGGCCCCCGGCCACTCCTCCTGCCGTCGCACGGCAGCCTGTCGCAATGTTATAGAGAAGAATCAACATAAGAAACCTCCCCTCTCTCTTTAGGGTAATACTAACGGATGGTTTTCCGAATATAAACACTCCCCCATGTGCATGTAATGCAAATAACTCTAAAGCATAGAAATAAAATATCACTTATATATATATATATATCTCAAACGTGAAGCCGGCACTCCCCTCTGTACCAAAGCAGGTAACTTGCATCCGGTGCCTTCCAGGTGTATTAGGCCACAGACGGTCAATCACCAAACATACCAAGCATAGGCGGCACTCAGGACGACTTGTAAGAATCACACGGACCCCAGCATAGAGTTCAACGTTTCAATCTTATTCACAGATTTTCGTCAGGATACAGATAAGTAACACAACCCACATTTAAATACACCCATCAAGTGAAAAAAAACCACGCCCCCAGCCCGTCACAGACGTGGCTGAAATGACGTGAACATAACATGTGAAAACCATCACCATAATTACAAACAGACTGAGATACTAGAATATACACAGAAATATAAAAAAATACATCAATGTAGATTACCAAAATAACTAGCCATAATGTTACAAAATTTTTCAATTCAACTATAGATAGATACTATAAACAAGTTCACTTGTTATTAACAATACCTGTTACACTGATTGCCCATAAACCAAGATAAACAATCAGAAAAAGTTGTTTTCTAAAGGGAATAATAAGAATATATGTCACCATTCCCTTATAGTGATTTAATCGCGATACATAGAGAATAATGAGCTATACACCAAACCCATGGCCAATTATAAAAATACATGTAGACCAGGATTCTCGTTTAACCCCTTAGGAGCAAGGGTATTAAGTTTAAAAATCCACTCAGCTTCCCGCTGTAATAACAGACGTGATCTATCACCTCCGCGTGGATTAGCTGGAATATGATCAATAATCCTATAGCGGAGGGACGCTAAATTATGTTTGGCATTTAAAAAATGTCTAGCAACAGGTTGATCTGCTTTACCTTTCTCCAATGCTTGTCTGATTGAGGTACGATGCATGGTCATTCTTTCTTTAAACATTCTGTCGGTTTTACCGATATACACTAAACTGCAAGGGCAAATAATCATATACACCACAAACTTTGTGGTGCATGTGACCGCTTGTTTGATGGAAATAATTTTGCCTGTGTGGGGATGTCTGAATGAACTACCACTAAGCATATAGCTACAAGTAGTACAGTGAGGACATTTAAAGCAACCCAATTTCTTGGACCTTAGAAAATGACCCGTAAGCCGGTTAGGATCCGTAATATCAGTTTTTACTAGTAAATCGCGGAGACTCCGGCCTCTGGTATAGCAAGGCATGATATTACATGTGGCTAACGATTTAAGATCCGGATCATTTTTAACAATGGGCCATAATGATTTAGTTCGTTTTTTAATCATCTGGCTCGAGTTATTATAATGATTAACCCAAATAAATTTGGATTGATCATCAGTCCTATCCCTGGGAGAAAGCAACTCATTTCTGGTTTTCTTGAGTACTTTAGTTTTTTGTTTTAACAAACTGTTAAGACTATAGCCCCTATTAAGGAATTTCAATACCATGTTATCTAGTTGGTTCACAGCTTTCTCTCTGTCACTGGTAATCCGGAGAACCCTCAAAAACTGAGAATAAGGTAATTCTTTCTTTTAACGATAAAGGATGGCAACTTTGATACTTCAACAAATTATTGCGATCAGTGGGTTTGGTGTAGATAATTGTCTCAATGACATTGTCCACTTTCTGAATTGTTACATCAAGAAAATTAATCTTATCCACACTCATATCATAAGTGAATTTAATCGGATGCTGCCTTTGATTATGTTTGTCAAAAATTGATTTTAAATCATCCGCAGCCCCAGACCATATGATAAGTAGATCATCTATATATCTGAGAAAAACCATCAGGTTCCTGCTGACTGATACTTCAGTATAAAAAATATATTTCTCTGACGTCCTAGTGGATGCTGGGGACTCCATAAGGACCATGGGGAATAGACGGGCTCCGCAGGAGACTGGGCACTCTATAAGAAAGATTTGGTACTATCTGGTGTGCACTGGCTCCTCCCTCTATGCCCCTCCTCCAGACCTCAGTTAGATTTCTGTGCCCGGCCCGAGCTGGTTGCACACTAGGAGCTCTCCTGAGCTTCTAGAAAGAAAGTTTAAATTAGTTTTTTTATTTTACAGTGAGACCTGCTGGCAACAGGCTCACTGCATCGAGGGACTAAGGGGAGAAGAAGCGAACCTACCTGCTTGCAGCTAGCTTGGGCTTCTTAGGCTACTGGACACCATTAGCTCCAGAGGGATCGACCGCAGGACTCGTCCTTGGTGTTCGTTCCCGGAGCCGCGCCGCCGTCCCCCTTACAGAGCCAGAAGCATGAAGATGGTCCGGAAAATCGGCGGCAGAAGACTTCAGTCTTCACCAAGGTAGCGCACAGCACTGCAGCTGTGCGCCATTGCTCCTCATACACACTTCACACTCCGGTCACTGAGGGTGCAGGGCGCTGGGGGGAGGGGGGGCGCCCTGAGCAGCAATAATATCACCTTGGCTGGCAAAATAACCACAATATATAGCCCCAGAGGTTATATATGTGGTAATTACCCCTGCCAGAATACAGAAAAAAGCGGGAGAAAAGGCCGCCGAAAAAGGGGCGGAGCCATCTCCCTCAGCACACTGGCGCCATTATTCCCTCACAGTTCCGCTGGAAGGAAGCTCCCTGACTCTCCCCTGCAGTCTACACTACAGAAAGGGTAAAAAAGAGAGGGGGGCACTAAAATTGGGCGCAGTTTAATACAATAAGCAGCTATAAAGGGTCATAATTCAGTTAGTCCCTGTATTATTATAGCGCTCTGGTGTGTGCTGGCATACTCTCTCTCTGTCTCCCCAAAGGGCTTTTGTGGGGTCCTGTCTCCTTTAAGAGCATTCCCTGTGTGTGTGAGCGGTGTGTCGGTACGGCTGTGTCGACATGTTTGATGAGGAGACTTATGTGGAGGCGGAGCAGATGCCTATAAATGTGATGTCACCCCCTGCGGGGCAGACACCTGAGTGGATGGATCTATGGAAGGAATTACGTGCAAGTGTCGACTCCTTACATAAAAAATTTGACGACATGCCAAATGCGGGACAGCCGGCTTCTCAGCTCGTGCCTGCCCAGACGATTCAAAGGCCGTCAGGGGCCCTGAAACGACCACTACCTCAGATGGCAGACACAGATGTCGACACGGATACTGATGCAAGTGTCGACGACGATGAGTCAAATTTAATGTCCACTAGGGCCATTTGTGGCATGATTGAGGCAATGAAAGAGGTATTACACCTTGCTGATATAAACCCAGGTACCTCAAAAAAGGGTATTATGTTTGGGGAGAAAAAACTACCAATAGTTTTTCCCCCATCTGAGGAATTGAATGAGGTGTGTGAAGAAGCGTGGGCTTTCCCCGATAAAAAATTGGTGATTTCAAAAAAATTACTAATGGCGTTCCCTTTCTCGCCAGAGGATAGGTCACGTTGGGAAACTCCCCCTAGGGTGGATAAAGCGCTCACACGTTTGTCTAAAAAGGTGGCACTACCGTCTCCGGATACGGACGCCCTAAAGGAACCTGCTGATAGAAAGCAGGAGGCTATCCTAAAATCTATATACACACACACTGGTGTTATACTGAGACCAGCTATTGCTTCAGCCTGGATGTGCAGTGCTGCTGCTGCTTGGTCAGATTCCCTGTCGGAAAATATTGACACCCTAGACAGAGACACTATATTGCTAACCATAGAGCATATAAAAGACTCAGTCTTATACATGAGAGATGCACAGAGGGAGATCTGCCGGCTGGCATCTAGAATAAGTGCTTTGTCCATTTCTGCTAGGAGAGGCTTATGGACTCGGCAGTGGACAGGAGATGCAGATTCTAAAAGGCACATGGAAGTTTTGCCTTATAAGGGTGAGGAGTTATTCGGGGACGGTCTCTCAGACCTTGTTTCCACAGCAACAGCTGGGAAGTCTGCGTTTTTGCCCCATGTCCCCTCACAGCCTAAGAAAGCACCGTATTACCAAGTACAGTCCTTTCGACCCCAGAAAAACAGGCGGGGAAAAGGCGGGTCCTTTCTGTCTAGAGGCAGAGGAAGGGGGAAAAAGCTGCAACACACAGCAGGTTCCCAGGACCAAAAGTCCTCCCCCGCTTCTTCCAAATCCGCCGCATGACGGTGGGGCTCCACAGGCGGAGCCAGGTACGGTGGGGGGCCGCCTCAAGAATTTCAGCGATCAGTGGGCTCGCTCACGGGTGGATCCCTGGATCCTTCAAGTAGTATCTCAGGGGTACAAGCTGGAATTCGAGGCGCCTCCCCCCCGCCGTTTCCTCAAATCAGCCTTACCGACGACTCCATCGGGCAGGGAGGCTGTGCTAGAGGCCATTCACAAGCTGTATTCCCAGCAGGTGATAGTCAAGGTACCCCTACTTCAACAAGGCCGGGGCTACTATTCCACACTGTTTGTGGTACCGAAACCAGACGGTTTGGTGAGACCCATTTTAAATTTGAAATCCTTGAACACTTACATAACAAAATTCAAGTTCAAGATGGAATCGCTCAGGGCGGTTATTGCAAGCCTGGACGAGGGGGATTACATGGTATCCCTGGACATCAAGGATGCTTACCTGCATGTCCCTATTTACCTTCCTCACCAGGAGTACCTCAGATTTGTGGTACAGGATTGCCATTACCAATTCCAGACACTACCGTTTGGACTGTCCACGGCACCGAGGGGGTTTACCAAAGTAATGGCAGAAATGATGATACTCCTTCGAAAAAAGGGAGTTTTAATTATCCCGTACTTGGACGATCTCCTTATAAAGGCGAGGTCCAGGGAGCAGTTACTGGTCGGAGTAGCACTATCTCGGGAAGTGCTGCAACAGCATGGCTGGATTCTAAACATTCCAAAGTCACAACTGGTTCCTTCCACTCGCTTACTGTTCCTGGGGATGATTTTGGACACAGAACTGAAAAAAGTGTTTCTCCCGCAGGAGAAAGCCAAGGAGCTGTCATCTCTAGTCAGAGACCTCCTAAAACCAAAACGGGTATCGGTGCATCACTGCACACGAGTCCTGGGAAAAATGGTGGCTTCATACGAAGCAATTCCATTCGGCAGGTTCCATGCGAGGACCTTCCAGTGGGACCTCTTGGACAAGTGGTCGGGATCGCATCTTCAGATGCATCAACTGATAACCCTGTCTCCAAGGACCAGGGTGTCTCTACTGTGGTGGCTGCAGAGTGCTCATCTTCTAGAGGGCCGCAGATTCGGCATACAGGACTGGGTCCTGGTGACCACGGATGCCAGCCTTCGAGGCTGGGGAGCAGTCACACAGGGAAGAAACTTCCAAGGACTATGGTCAAGTCAGGAGACTTCCCTACACATAAATATTCTGGAACTGAGGGCCATTTACAATGCCCTAAGTCAGGCAAAACCCCTGCTTCAAAACCAGCCGGTACTGATCCAGTCAGACAACATCACGGCAGTCGCCCATGTGAACCGACAGGGCGGCACAAGAAGCAGGATGGCAATGGCAGAAGCCACAAGGATTCTCCGATGGGCGGAAAATCACATACTAGCACTGTCAGCAGTGTTCATTCCGGGAGTGGACAACTGGGAAGCAGACTTCCTCAGCAGACACGACCTACACCCGGGAGAGTGGGGACTTCATCCAGAAGTCTTTCAGCTGATTGTAAATCGCTGGGAACGGCCACAGGTGGACATGATGGCGTCCCGCCTCAACAAAAAGCTAAAGAGATATTGCGCCAGGTCAAGGGACCCTCAGGCGATAGCTGTGGACGCTCTAGTAACACCGTGGGTGTACCAGTCGGTTTATGTGTTCCCTCCTCTGCCTCTCATACCAAAGGTACTGAGAATAATAAGAAGGCGAGGAGTAAGAACGATACTCGTGGTTCCGGATTGGCCAAGAAGGGCTTGGTACCCAGAACTTCAAGAAATTATATCAGAGGACCCATGACCTCTACCGCTCAGACAGGATCTGCTGCAGCAGGGGCCCTGTCTGTTCCAAGACTTACCGCGGCTGCGTTTGACGGCATGGCGGTTGAATTCCGGATCCTAAAGGAAAAGGGCATTCCGGAGGAAGTCACTCCTACGCTGATAAAAGCCAGGAAAGAAGTAACCGCGAACCATTATCACCGTATCTGGCGAAAATATGTTGCGTGGTGTGAGGCCAGGAAGGCCCCAACAGAGGAATTTCAGCTGGGTCGCTTTCTACACTTCCTACAGTCGGGAGTGACTATGGGCCTAAAATTGGGTTCCATTAAGGTCCAGATTTCGGCCCTGTCGATTTTCTTCCAGAAAGAACTGGCTTCACTGCCTGAAGTTCAGACTTTTGTAAAGGGAGTGCTTCATATTCAGCCCCCTTTTGTGCCTCCCGTGGCACCTTGGGATCTCAATGTGGTGTTGAGTTTCCTAAAATCACATTGGTTTGAACCACTTAAAACTGTGGATCTGAAATATCTCACGTGGAAAGTGGTCATGTTATTGGCCTTGGCTTCGGCCAGGCGTGTGTCAGAATTGGCGGTTTTGTCTTGTAAAAGCCCTTATCTGATTTTTCATATGGATAGGGCAGAATTGAGGACTCGTCCCCAGTTTCTCCCTAAGGTGGTATCTGCTTTTCACTTGAACCAACCTATTGTGGTGCCTGCGGCTACTAGGGACTTGGAGGATTCCAAGTTACTGGATGTAGTCAGGGCCTTGAAACTTTATGTTTCCAGGACGGCTGGAGTCAGGAAGACTGACTCGCTTTTTGTCCTGTATGCACCCAACAAGATAGGTGCTCCTGCTTCTAAGCAGACTATTGCTCGCTGGATTTGTAGCACAATTCAGCTGGCGCATTCTGCGGCTGGATTGCCGCATCCTAAATCAGTGAAAGCCCATTCCACGAGGAAAGTGGGCTCATCTTGGGCGGCTGCCCGAGGGGTCTCGGCTTTACAACTTTGCCGAGCTGCAACTTGGTCAGGGGCAAACACGTTTGCTAAATTCTACAAATTTGATACCCTGGCTGAGGAGGACCTTGAGTTCTCTCATTCGGTGCTGCAGAGTCATCCGCACTCTCCCGCCCGTTTGGGAGCTTTGGTATAATCCCCATGGTCCTTACGGAGTCCCCAGCATCCACTTAGGACGTCAGAGAAAATAAGATTTTACTCACCGGTAAATCTATTTCTCGTAGTCCGTAGTGGATGCTGGGCGCCCATCCCAAGTGCGGATTGTCTGCAATACTTGTATATAGTTATTGCCTAACTAAAGGGTTATTGTTGAGCCATCTGTTGAGAAGCTCAGTTATATTTCATACTGTTAACTGGGTATAGTATCACGAGTTATACGGTGTGATTGGTGTGGCTGGTATGAGTCTTACCCGGGATTCAAAATCCTTCCTTATTGTGTCAGCTCTTCCGGGCACAGTATCCTAACTGAGGTCTGGAGGAGGGGCATAGAGGGAGGAGCCAGTGCACACCAGATCGTACCAAATCTTTCTTATAGAGTGCCCAGTCTCCTGCGGAGCCCGTCTATTCCCCATGGTCCTTACGGAGTCCCCAGCATCCACTACGGACTACGAGAAATAGATTTACCGGTGAGTAAAATCTTATTTTTTCTACCATAAACATATAACAATTAGCGAAGGATGGTGCCACGGAAGATCCCATGGCACACCCTGCCAGTTGAAGATAGAATTTTCCATCAAAATAAAAATAATTCCTTTTAAGAGTCAATTCTAACAACTGCAGAAAAAATTCAACATTGGGACCTTTATACGCTTCATTATCAGTAATGATTCTTCTGACTGCACTAAGTCCCTGATCATGTGGGATACTAGTATATAAACTAGTTACGTCTGCAGTACATAATACCGTATCTTCTTTCAAAGAAGAAAGAGTATCCAGTCTAACTAACTGAGAATTAGTGTCTTTCAAAAATGTTGGTTCCCGTTGCACACACTCCTGCAAGAATGAATCCAGATAGATTGATATTGGCTGATATAGTGATCCCCTGGCAGAGATAATTGGTCTGCCAGGTGGATTCACTAAAGACTTATGTATTTTAGGTAATGTATACAGGGCTGGTGCAACGGGAAAACAAACTGTCAATGCTTTTTGAACCTCACCAGAAATAATGCCTTCCTTTACACCATTATCCAAAATTACATCTAATTCCCTTTTAAATTTTGAACATGGATCAGCTGGTAGAGCTTGATACACACTGCTATCAGCTAGCGGTCTGTAAATCTCATTACAATAATCACTTTTGTTCAAAATCGTAATAGAACCACCCTTATCTGAAGGACGTATCACAATGTCATCATAACTTTGCAAATTTTTAATAGCTTGTTGTTCTTCAACTGACATATTGGAATAATGCTTTTTACACATAGAGACATCATCAAGTACTACATCATTAAGCATACGTGAGAAAGTTTTAATAGAACTATTCGATGATGGAGGGTCAAATTGCGAGCCCGGTAGAATGGCTTTTAATTTGGTAGGTATTTCACCCAACAAATTTGACACTCCAACATTACGTTTAGAAAAAAATTCATTCAATCGTAATTTCCTATTAAGTTAAAGTTTTCAACCTTCCACTTAAATGCATCAAAACCGACTGTCGGCACAAACGACAAACCATAATTCAAAACTTTAATCTCAATTGGAGTCAAGCTCCTGGTAGATAAGTTAAATATTAAGTCCTCAGAGGGAGCGGAGGTCTCCACGCCCCTCTTCTGCCTCTTATTCTGCCCCGACCTGCGTGTGTGGGTTCTCTTCGGCCGGACGGCACTGCTCTTGTACTGACCCCTAAAGGGTTACGGTTGTCACCAAATTGCATACCCGAATGATCAGAATCATTGTTACCAGTCCCTGATTCAGCTGATGAACCAGTGTAATAAGCAGAATTGAACCATCGTCGTTGTCTGTAATTTCTAGGCTGAGTTGTTTTAACACCTGTTAACCACGTATACACATTTTGTTTTTCATAATCTTCATTAACTTTACAAAATTTGGACTTCTTAAACTTAATAAGGTCAGCAGTGTATTTGTCCATTTGCTCCTTAAGTTTATCCAACCATTTAGTGGAACAGTCAGCTTCTAACGTTGGCTTATTGGCTGTTTCAAAAGTTTCCAATTTAGCTTTGGTAATATTGAGTTCACGGGTTGCTTCCTCAATAACCAACACAATCAGGTCTAGAGAACATTTGTTCAAAATTGCAACCCATTTTTTACAAAATGCTATATTGTGGCGACCAATAGTAGGAATGTTCTTTATCCTAAAGCCCCGAGGTATTTTCTTACATTTAAAGTAATCAGATAGCGTGATGCAATGATAGAGAAAGTCAGTTTCACGCCTCTTAAGTTTAAACCACTCCTTGTATAACTCGTCACAGGATAAGCTTTCACCATCATATAGACATTTTTTAAAAACTATAGATTCAACCTCCGCATCCGAGAAGCTGAAGATCGCACCTGTCTCCAATTGAACAGAAGAATCCGTGCCTTCCGACATCTCCATGCTGAATATTCAGATAGGCATATAGCACAAACATGTTATTCGCAGTAAGATCTCAGTCTGTACATACAATCACCACAGTCCAGACAAACAGTAGATCACCTGATGAGAATGTAGTAATTCCGTAGTTGGGTGCCTTGCCAGAAACGCCAGATATGGGGTAATCTGACCATTCAATAGTAGCAAACGTGAAGCCGGCACTCCCCTCTGTACCAAAGCAGGTAACTTGCATCCGGTGCCTTCCAGGTGTATTAGGCCACAGACGGTCAATCACCAAACATACCAAGCATAGGCGGCACTCAGGACGACTTGTAAGAATCACACGGACCCCAGCATAGAGTTCAACGTTTCAATCTTATTCACAGATTTTCGTCAGGATACAGATAAGTAACACAACCCACATTTAAATACACCCATCAAGTGAAAAAAAAAAAAAACACGCCCCCAGCCCGTCACAGATGTGGCTGAAATGACGTGAACATAACATGTGAAAACCATCACCATAATTACAAACAGACTGAGATACTAGAATATACACAGAAATATAAAAAATACATCAATGTAGATTACCAAAATAACTAGCCATAATGTTACAAAATTTTTCAATTCAACTATAGATAGATACTATAAACAAGTTCACTTGTTATTAACAATACCTGTTACACTGATTGCCCATAAACCAAGATAAACAATCAGAAAAAATAAGATTTTACTTACCGATAAATCTATTTCTCATAGTCCGTAGTGGATGCTGGGGACTCCGTCAGGACCATGGGGAATAGCGGCTCCGCAGGAGACAGGGCACAAAAGAAAGCTTTTAGGATCACATGGTGTGTACTGGCTCCTCCCCCTATGACCCTCCTCCAAGCCTCAGTTAGGTACTGTGCCCGGACGAGCGTACACAATAAGGAAGGATCTTGAATCCCGGGTAAGACTCATACCAGCCACACCAATCACACCGTACAACTTGTGATTTGAACCCAGTTAACAGTATGATAACAATGAAGTAGCCTCTAAAAAAGATGGCTCACAACAATAATAATTAACCCGATTTTTTTGTAACAATAACTATGTACAAGTAATGCAGACAATCCGCACTTGGGATGGGCGCCCAGCATCCACTACGGACTATGAGAAATAGATTTATCGGTAAGTAAAATCTTATTTTCTCTAACGTCCTAGTGGATGCTGGGGACTCCGTCAGGACCATGGGGATTATACCAAAGCTCCCAAACGGGCGGGAGAGTGCGGATGACTCTGCAGCACCGAATGAGAGAACTCCAGGTCCTCCTCAGCCAGGGTATCAAATTTGTAGAATTTAGCAAACGTGTTTGCCCCTGACCAAATAGCTGCTCGGCAAAGTTGTAAAGCCGAGACCCCTCGGGCAGCCGCCCAAGATGAGCCCACCTTCCTTGTGGAATGGGCATTTACAGATTTTGGCTGTGGCAGGCCTGCCACAGAATGTGCAAGCTGAATTGTACTACAAATCCAACGAGCAATAGTCTGCTTAGAAGCAGGAGCACCCAGCTTTTTGGGTGCCTACAATATAAACAGCAAGTCAGACTTTCTGACTCCAGCCGTCCTGGAATTATATATATATATATATATTTTCAGGGCCCTGACAACGTCTAGCAACTTGGAGTCCTCAAAGTCCCTAGTAGCCGCAGGCACCACAATAGGTTGTTTCAGGTGAAACGCTGACACCACCTTAGGAAGAAACTGGGGACGAGTCCGCAGTTCTGCCCTGTCCGAATGGAAAATCAAATATGGGCTTTTGTAAGACAAAGCCGCCAATTTTGACAATCGCCTGGCCGAGGCCAGGGCCAACAGCATGGTCACTTTCCATGTGAGATATTTCAAATCCACAGATTTGAGTGGTTCAAACCAATATGATTTGAGGAATCCCAACACTACGTTGAGATCCCACGGTGCCACTGGAGGCACACAAGGGCTGTATATGCAATACTCCCCTGACAAACGTCTGGACTTCAGGAACTGAAGCCAATTCTTTCTGGAAGAAAATCTATAGGGCCGAAACTTGAACCTTAATGGACCCCAATTTGAGGCTCATAGACACTCCTGTTTGCAGGAAGTGCAGAAATCGACCTAGTTGAAATTTTTTCGTGGGGCCTTCCTGGCCTCACCCACGCAACATATTTTTACCACATGTGGTGATAACGTTGTGCGGTCACCTCCTTCCTGGCTTTGACCAGGGTAGGTATGACCTCTTCCGGAATGCCTTTTCCCTTAGGATCCGGCGTTCAAACCGCCATGCCGTCAAACGCAGTCGCGGTAAGTCTTGGAACAGACAAGGTCCCTGCTGGAGCAGGTCCTTTCTTAAAGGCCGATGCCACGGTTCCTCTTGGAACAGACATGGTACTTGCTGAAAGCAAATCCCTTCTTAGCTCCCGAGGCCATTAGTCCTCTGTGAGCATCTCTTGAAGTTCCGGTTACCAAGTCCCTCTTGGCCAATCCGGAGCCACGAGTATAGTTCTTACTCCTCTATGTCTTATAATTCTCAATACCTTGGTTATGAGAAGCAGAGAAGGGAACACATACACCGACTGTTACACCCACGGTGTTACCAGGACGTCCACAGCTATCGCCTGAAGGTCTCGTGACCTGGCGCAATACCTGTCCCATTTTTTTTTGTTCGGGCGGGACGCCATCATGTCCACCTTTGGTCTTTCCCAACGGTTCACAATCATGCGGAAAACTTCCCGATGAAGTTCCCACTCTCCCGGGTGGAGGTCGTGCCTGCTGAGGAAGTCTGCTTCCCAGTCGTCCACTCCCGGAATGAACACTGCTGACAGTGCTATCACATGATTTTCCGCCTAGCGAAAAATCCTTGCAGTTTTGCCACTGCCCTCCTGCTTCTTGTGCCGCCCTTTCTGTTTACGTGGGCGACTGCCGTGATGTTATCCCACTGGATCAATACCGGCTGACCTTGAAGCAGAGGTCTTGCTAAGCTTAGAGCATTATAAATTTGCTCTTAGCTCCAGTATATTTATGTGGAGAGAATTCTCCAGACTTGATCACACTCCGTGGGGTATATTTACTAAGCTCCCGATTTTGACCGAGATGCCGTTTTTTCATCAAAGTGTCATCTCGGTAATTTACTAAGCACTAATCACGGCAGTGATGAGGGCATTCGTAATTTTTTGCAAGTTCAGGTAAAAAATTACGAATGAATACACCATCGGTCAAAACGCGGCTGTTTAAGTATGAATCTCGGTCATTTACTAAGAAGTGCAAAGCAAAAAAACACAAAACACTGCCGTGAAAAATTACAACTCGTAAAAAAGTCCTAAAAAAAACCAGACCTGCTTTTTTTATCCGTGATTTGAGATGCATGCAGGGATCCATGAGATCCGTGCATGTATATCAGTGGGAAGGGGTGTGAAAGTGCTTATTTTTGCTAAAAAAATTGCGTGGGGTCCCCCCTCCTAAGCATAACCAGCCTCGGGCTCTTTGAGCCGATCCTGGTTGCAGAAATATGGGGAAAAAAATGACAGGGGTTCCCCCATATTTAAGCAACCAGCATCGGGCTCTGCGCCTGGTCCTGGTCCCAAAAATACGGGGGACAAAAAGAGTAGGGGTCCCCCGTATTTTTAAAACCAGCACCGGGCTCCACTAGCTGGACAGATAATGCCACAGCCGGGGGTCACTTTTATATAGTGCCCTGCGGCCGTGGCATCAAAAATCCAACTAGTCACCCCTGGCCGGGGTACCCTGGGGGAGTGGGGACCCCTTCAATCAAGGGGTCCCCCCCCCCCAGCCACCCAAGGGCCAGGGGTGAAGCCCGAGGCTGTCCCCCCCCCATCCAATGGGCTGCGGATGGGAGGGCTGATAGCCTTTGTTGTAAAATAAAAGATATTGTTTTTAGTAGCAGTACTACAAGTCCCAGCAAGCCTCCCCCGCATGCTGGTACTTGGAGAACCACAAGTACCAGCATGCGGCGGAAAAACGGGCCCGCTGGTACCTGTAGTACTACCACTAAAAAAATACCCAAAAAAATACAAGACACACACACCGTGAAAGTATAATTTTATTACTTACATACACACATACATAAATACTTACCTATGGCCCCACGCAGGTCGGTCCTCTTGTCCAGTAGAATCCAAGGGTACCTGTTGAATAAATTATACTCACGAGATCCAGGGGTCCAGGCTCCTCGGCAAATCCAGGGTTAATCCACGTACTTGCCAAAAATAAAAAAACGGTGTCCTGACCACGAACTGAAAGGGGACCCATGTTTGCACATGGCACTCCTTTCCCCGAATGCAAGAAACCCACTTTGCCTTCTGGCTAAGTGGGTTTCTTCAGCCAATCAGGGAGCGCCACGTTGTAGCACTCTCCTGATCAGCTGTGTGGTCCTGTCCTCACTGACAGGCAGCACACGGCAGTGTTACAATGTAGCGCCTATGCGCTACATTGTAACCAATGATGGGAACTTTCTGCTCAGCGGTGACGTCACTTTAGGTCAACCGCAGGGCAGAAAGTTCCCATCATTGGTTACAATGTAGCGCATAGGCGCTACATTGTAACACTGCCGTGTGCTGCCTGTCAGTGAGGACAGGACCACACAGCTGATCAGGAGAGTGCTACTACGTGGCACTCCCTGATTGGCTGAAGAAACCCACTTAGACAGAAGTCAAAGTGGCTTTCTGGCATTCGTGGAAAGGTGACCCATGTGCAAACATGGGTCCCCTTTCAGTTCGTGGTCGGGACACCGTTTTGTTTTTTTTGTCAAGTACGTGGATTACCCCTGGATTTCCCGAGGAGCCTGGACCCCTGGATCTCGTGAGTATAATTTCTTCAACAGGTACCCCTTGGATTCTACTGGAGAAGAGGACCGACCTGCGTGGGAACTTAAGGTAAGTATGTATGTATGTGTGTATGTATGTATGTAATAAAATTATACTTTCACGGTGTGTGTGTCTTGTCTTTTTTTGGGTATTTTTTTAGTAGTAGTACTACAGGTACCAGCGGGCCCGTTTTTCCGTCGCATGCTGGTACTTGTGGTTCTCCAAGTACCAGCATGCGGGGGAGGCTTGCTGGGACTTGTAGTACTGCTACTAAAAACAATATCTTTTCTTTTACAACAAAGGCTATCAGCCTCCCCATCCGCAGCCCATTGGATGGGGGGGGGGGACAGCCTCGGGCTTCACCCCTGGCCCTTGGGTGGCTGGGGGGGGGGGACCCCTTGATTGAAGGGGTCCCCACTCCCCCAGGGTACCCCGGCCAGGGGTGACTAGTTGGATTTTTGATGCCACGGCCGCAGGGCACTATATAAAAGTGACCCCCGGCTGTGGCATTATCTGTCCAGCTAGTGGAGCCCGGTGCTGGTTTTAAAAATACGGGGGCCCCTACTCTTTTTGTCCCCCGTATTTTTGGGACCAGGACCAGGCGCAGAGCCCGATGCTGGTTGCTTAAATATGGGGGAACCCCTGTCATTTTTTCCCCCATATTTCTGCAACCAGGATCGGCTCAAAGAGCCCGAGGCTGGTTATGCTTAGGAGGGGGGACCCCACGCATTTTTTTTTATTATTTTACAGTGTTTAATAAAAATAAAAAAAACCCAGCACGGATCACACAGATCCGGCCGAGATTGATTGTAAAAAAAGTCGGCAGTGTTTTGCTAATCACTGCCGTAAAAATAGGTAAAAAACCACGAATGACATCGACATCGGAAGAAAAGAAAAACCCGAATACGACAGCTTAGTAAATCCATCGTAATCAATTCAAAAAGTTGCAGTTTTACACTGTCGATGTCAGTCGTGATTGAACTTGAACATGATTCTGAAAATTACGAATCTTAGTAAATAAACCCCCTTGTGTGACTGCTCCCCAGCCTCTCAGGCTGGCCTCCGTGGTCACGAGCATCCAATCCTGAATGCCGAATCTGCGGCCCTCTAGAAGATGAGCACTCTGTAATCACCACAGGAGAGACACCCTTGTCCTTGGATATAGGGTTATCCGCTGATGCATCTGAAGATGCGATCCGGACCATTTGTCCAGCAGATCCCACTGAAGAGTTCTTGCGTGAAATCTGCCGAATGGAAGCGCTTCGTAATAAGCCACCATTTTTACCAGGACTCTTGTGCAATGATGCACTGACACTTTTCCTGGTTTTAGGAGGATCCCGATTAGCTCGGATAACTCCCTGGCTTTCTCCTCTGGGAGAAACACCTTTTTCTGGACTGTGTCCAGAATCATCCCTAGGACCAGCAGACGTGTCGTCGGAACAACTGCGGTTTTGGAATATTTAGAATCCACCCGTGCTGTCGTAGAACTACTTGAGATAGTGCTACTCCGACCTCCAACTGTTCTCTGGACCTTGTTCTTATCAGGAGGTCGTCCATTTTCTTTGAAGACGAATCCTCCTTTCGGTCATTACCTTGGTAAGGACCCGGGGTGCCTTGGACAATCCAACGGCATCGTCTTGAAACTGATAGTGACAGTTCTGTACCACGAACCTGAGGTACCCTTGGTGAGAAAAGGCAAATTTTGGGACATGGAGGTAAGCATCCCTGATGTCCCGGGACACCATATAGTCCCCTTGTTCTTTGCTATCACTGCTCTGAGTGACTCCATCTGGATTTGAACCCTTGTAAGTGTTCAAATTTTTCAGATTTAGAATAGGTCTCACCTAGCCTTCAGTACCACCATATAGTGTGGAGTAATACCCCTTTCCTTGTTGTCGGAGGGGTAAATTTATTATCACCTGCTGGGAATACAGCTTGTGAATTGTTTTCAATACTGCCTCCCTGTCGGAGGGAGACATTGGTACAGCAGACTACAGGAACCTGCGAGGGGGGAAACCTCTCGACATTCCAATCTGTACCCCTTGGATACTACTTGTAGGATCCAGGGGTCCTGTACGGTCCCAGCGTCATGCTGAGAACTTGGTAGAAGCGGTGGAGGGCTTCTGTTCCTGGGAATGGGCTGCCTGCTGCAGTCTTCTTCCCTTTCCTCTATCCCTGGGCAGATATGACTCTTATAGGGACGAAAGGACTGAGGCTGAAAAGACGGTGTCTTTTTCTGCAGAGATGTGACTTAGGGTAAAAAACGGTGGATTTTCCAGCAGTTGCCCTGGCCACCAGGTCCCATGGACCGACCCCAAATAACTCCTCCCCTTTATACGGCAATACATCTTTGTGCCGTTTGGAATCTGCATCACCTGACCACTGTCGTGTCCATAACATCTTCTTGCAGATATGGACATCACATTTACTCTTGATGCCAGAGTGCAAATATCCCTCTGCGCATCTCGCATATATAGAAATGCATCCTTTAAATGCTCTATAGTCAATAAAATACTGTCCCTGTCAAAGGTATCAATATTTTTAGTCAGGGAATCCGACCAAGCCACCTCAGCTCTGCACATCCAGGCTGAGGCGATCGCTGGTCGCAGTATAACACCAGCATGTGTGTGTATACTTTTTAGGATATTTTTCAGCCTCCTATCAGCTGGCTCCTTAAGTACGGCCCTATCCGTAGATGGTACCGCCACTTGTTCTGATAAGCGTGTGAGCGCCTTATCCACCCTGAGGGGTGTTTCCCACCGCGCCTTAACTTCTGGCGGGAAAGGGTATACCGCCAATAATTTTCTATCGGGGGAAACCCACGCATCATCACACACTTCATTTAATTTATCTGATTCAGGAAAAACTACAGGTAGTTTTTTCACCTCACACATAATACCCTTTTTTGTGGTACTTGTAGTATCAGAAATATGTAACACCTCCTTCATTGCCCTTAACGTGTGGCCCTAAACGAAAATACGTTTGTTTCTTCACCGTCGACACTGAAATCAGTGTCCGTGTCTGGGTCTGTGTCGACCGACTGAGGTAAATGGGCATTTTACAGCCCCTGACGGTGTTTGAGACGCCTGGACAGATACTAATTTGTTCGCCGGCCCTCTCATGTCGTCAACCGGCTTGCAGCGTGTTGACATTGTCACGTAATTTCCATAAATAAGCCATCCATTCCGGTGTCGACTCCCTAGAGAGTGACATCACCATTACAGGCAATTTGCTCCGCCTCCTCACCAATATTTTCCTCATACATGTCGACACACACGTACCGACATACAGCACACACATAGGGAATGCTCTGATAGAGGACAGGACCCACTAGCCCTTTGGGAAGACAGAGGGAGAGTTTGCCAGCACACACCAAAACGCTATAATTATCCAGGGACAACCTTTATATAAGTGTTCCTCCCTTATAGCATTTTAATATATATACATATCGCCAAATCAGTGCCCCCCCTCTCTGTTTTAACCCTGTTTCTGTAGTGCAGTGCAGGGGAGAGCATGGGAGCCTTCCCACCAGCCTTTCTGTGAGGGAAAATGGCGCTGTGTGCTGAGGAGAATAGGCCCCGCCCCCTTTTCGGCGGGCTTCTCCGGAGTTTTAGATATCTGGCAGGGGTTAAATACATCCATATAGCCTCAAGGGCTATATGTGATGTATTTTTCGCCATACAGGTATTATACATTGCTGCCCAGGGCGCCCCCCCCCAGCGCCCTGCACCCTCCGTGACCGCTGTGTGAAGTGTGCTGACAACAATGGCGCACAGCTGCAGTGCTGTGCGCTACCTGATGAAGACTGAGAGTCTTCTGCCGCCTGGTTCCGGACCTCTTCATCTTCAGCGTCTGCAAGGGGGGTCGGCGGCGCGGCTCCGGGACGAACCCCAGGGCGAGCCCTGTGTTCCGACTCCCTCTGGAGCTATGTCCAGTAGCCTAAGAATCCAATCCATCCTGCACGCAGGTGAGTTGAAAATCTCTCCCCTAAGTCCCTCGATGCAGTGAGCCTGTTGCCAGCAGGACTCACTGAAAATAAAGAACCTAAAAACTTTTTCTAAGTAACTCTTTAAGAGAGCCACCTAGATTGCACCCTTCTCGGCCGGGCACAAAAACCTAACTGAGGCTTGGAGGAGGGTCATAGGGGGAGGAGCCAGTACACACCATGTGATCCTAAAAGCTTGCTTTTGTGCCCTGTCTCCTGCGGAGCCGCTATTCCCCATGGTCCTGACGGAGTCCCCAGCATCCACTAGGACGTTAGAGAAACATACATATAAGCGGATTGTCCGGAACCGTCGGGTCCCTAGTGACATTAATGTGTTCTGAATGTGTATGACCATGTACTGAATGCCCCAATTGTGGATCTAACAGGAAACCTTATGGTCGACAGAAAACCCAGTAGTCGTCGACAGCAGGGAGTAGCAACCAGGCAAAATAACATTCTTGCGACCCTGAGGGGTCCGAGGGAAGTATACATAAATAATTTTAATAACACTCCCCCACATATACTACCATGTCTGTGCTCGAGCTACAGGCCCATTGAACCGTACCATACATATACATATAAATATATATACAGGCATAAGGCAGTTACAGCATGTTAATTTACACCCAGTAATAACAGTTGGTGCCGACAAGGTCACCCACATACTACTGTGTCTCCCCTACAGTGTTTACTTTAGACAAGTATACAACTACCGACCTGCTGACACTGCATCTACTGAATCAAGTACCAACAGGAGTCGGCGATGCCGACAGTGTTCCCCATAAGAGTTTGTGACAGAGCACTCACGCCTGCCGACATAGGTCGACTAAAAAGCTATAGTGGGTATCTGACAGGGAACACACAGATATATGTGCACAACAGACAGATTATATAAATAGTGTTATATTGTCCTCTATATAGCACTAAACACTGTGCCCCCTCCCCCCACGTTTGCAGTGTTTTACATTGCCTTGGCGGGAACATGGAGAAAATGGCGCTGATGTGAGGGCTAAGCCCCACCCCTTCTCGGCACGCTTCAGCCCGCTATTAAAATAGCTTATTTATGCTGGTGGGGGGTCCCCATACAGTGTCTACACACTGTATACATGTGTTGTCACCCTCAAAGAGGTATATATTGCTGCCCAGGGCGCCCCCCCCCCCCCCAGCGCCCTGTACCCATGTAAAACCGTTGGCGTGTGGGAGCAATGGCGCGCAGCGCGACCGCTGCTTCATACTGGCGGGGGTAACGTACACGGTGCCCGGGCACCGAATATGTAGCTTATGCCAGCGGTAAAACTCTCAGTAACTTGCTGCCCAGGGCGCTCCCCCCCCCCCAGCGCCCTGCACCCTGTGAGTGCCGTTGGTGTGTGGGAGCATGGAGCGCAGCGCGACCGCTGCGCTGTACCTCCGTTACTGAAGTCTTCAGCCGTCACTGAAGTCTTCGGTTCTTCTAATACTCACCCGGCTTCTTTCTTCTGGCTTCTGTGAGGGGGTTGACGGCGCGGCTCCGGGAACAAGCAGCTAGGCGGACCAAGTTATCGAACCCTCTGGAGCTAATGGTGTCCAGTAGCCTAAGAAGCAGAGCCCTTGAACTAAGAAGAAGTAGGTCCTGCTTCTCTCCCCTCACTCCCACGCTGCAGGGAGCCTGTAGCCAGCAGGTCTCCCTGAAAATAAAAAAGCCTAACATAAAGTCTTTCCAGAGAAACTCAGTAGAGCTCCCCTAGTGTGTGACCAGTCTCTCCTGGGCACAAAGTCTAACTCAGGTCTGGAGGAGGGGCATAGAGGGAGGAGCCAGTTCACACCCAGTCAAAGTCTTTTAGTGTGCCCATGTCTCCTGCGGATCCCGTCTATACCCCATGGTCCTCACGGAGTCCCCAGCATCCTCTGGGACGTAGGAGAAATAAAAATTCGGTAGCACTAAACCATCGATGGTGGAAAACCATCTGTTTCTTTCCAAACGATGGTAAAAGTATTCAACATCAGTCAGACCACTGATGATTTCGAATCATGGATGGTCGATAGCCATCCCTAGCGCTAAGGCTATTTGATGGTAAGAGCAGACAGTAAGGTACACAGAAGAAGCTGTACATTAAATGGCTATGGCCAATATGGTATATAGACTAATAGCAATTCATTTGAGTGAACTGTGGGTGTTACTGCAGTGATCAACCTGAAAGTTACTCTGGGTTAAGGTGAATGATAGGTGCACGTTAGGCAAGTGAGGCCTTTGTCTTACTGGTCAAGCATCACGACAAATTAAATATTCATATTTCAGCATTTCTGGCCAGAGCACCACTATATGAGTTTGGTGGCCATGATAAGTTCTGTGCTCCAATTCCATCCCCCCCCCCCCCCTTCCCTCCTTTCTGATCTGCGAGTCCCCACTGTATATTACACTTCTGCAAATTGCCCATTGTGCCAACTGTAACTTCCATGGGCAGGAAGAGCAATCCGTAGAACTATTTTGTCAGTGGTTACCTGGTCAGTCATCTTCCATGTTACACTAATACTGTAGGTCTTACTTCCGTGTATTGTTTACCTCACACACTACAACCTATATTGTGCGCTCAAGATGGCTGCTTTACCTGGTACTCTCAGGTGTAGCAGGTACAATGCAGTATTCTGATGATTTTGTAACCAGAATCATCAGAATCAGAATCAGCTTTATTGGCCAGGTGTACTCACGTACACTAGGAATTCTTTGTGGTACAATGCATCGCCAAGCAGCAACATGTAGGGGGAATACATAGCATAAGAAGGGGGAAGAACATAGCATACATTACAAACATTACACATGAGTTCATACTGCACATTGCAACTGTACAATAGACTAAACATATTAGACATATTATACATGTAAGAATAAAAATAAAGGTTGCTTGGCAGAGCAGCACCGAGGCAGCCATCCGCGGCGCCAACTAGAACAAATATATCGCTTTAGTATTCAGTAGTACCCCAATCTGTCATCACATTTTATGATAATTTTATTTATATAGCGCTCTTTCTCCAATAGGACTCAAGGAACTTAATAGATAAAAATAAGAATTTACTCACCGGTAATTCTATTTCTCGTAGTCCGTAGTGGATGCTGGGTACTCCGTAAGGACCATGGGGAATAGACAGGCTCCGTAGGAGACTGGGCACTCTTAAAAGAAAGATTAGGTACTATATCTGGTGTGCACTGGCTCCTCCCTCTATGCCCCTCCTCCAGACCTCAGTTAGGGAAACTGTGCCCGGAAGAGCTGACATTACTAGGAAAGGATTTGGAATCCAGGGTAAGACTCATACCAGCCACACCAATCACACCGTACAACTTGTGATAACTATACCCAGTTAACAGTATGAACAACAACTGAGCCTCAGTCAACAGATGGCTCATAACAATAACCCTATAGTTAAGCAATAACTATATACATGTATTGCAGAAAGTCCGCACTTGGGATGGGCTCCCAGCATCCACTACGGACTACGAGAAATAGAATTACCGGTGAGTAAATTCTTATTTTCTCTGACGTCCTAGTGGATGCTGGGTACTCCGTAAGGACCATGGGGATTATACCAAAGCTCCCAAACGGGCGGGAGAGTGCGGATGACTCTGCAGCACCGAATGAGCAAACTCAAGGTCCTCCTCAGCCAGGGTATCAAACTTGTAGAATTTTGCAAAAGTGTTTGATCCCGACCAAGTAGCAGCTCGGCAAAGTTGTAAAGCCGAGACCCCTCGGGCAGCCGCCCAAGAAGAGCCCACCTTCCTCGTGGAATGGGCTTTTACAGATTTAGGATGCGGCAGTCCAGCCGCAGAATGTGCAAGTTGAATCGTGCTACAGATCCAGCGAGCAATAGTCTGCTTTTAAGCAGGAGCACCTAGCTTGTTGGGTGCATGCAGGATAAACAGCGAGTCAGTTTTCCGGACTCTAGCCGTCCTGGAAACATAGATTTTCAGGGCCCGGACTACGTCCAGCAACTTGGAATCCTCCAAGTCCCGAGTAGCCGCAGGCACCACAATAGGTTGGTTCAAATGAAACGCTGATACAACTTAGGGAGAAATTGGGGACTAGTCCTCAATTCTGCCCTGTCCATATGGAAAATCAGATATGGGCTTTTACAGGACAAAGCCGCCAATTCTGACACACGCCTAGCTGAGGCCAAGGCCAACAGCATGACTACCTTCCACGTGAGATACTTCAACTCCACGGTCTGAAGTGGCTCAAACCAATGTGATTTTAGGAAATCCAACACAACGTTGAGATCCCAAGGTGCCACTGGAGGCACAAAAGGGGGCTGAATACGCAGCACTCCCTTAACAAACGTCTGAACTTCAGGCAGTGACGCCAGTTCTTTTTGAAAGAAAATAGACAGGGCCGAAATCTGGACTTTAATGGATCCCAATTTTAGGCCCATAGTTACTCCTGACTGTAGGAAGTGCAGAAATCGACCCAGCTGAAATTCCTCTGTTGGGGCCTTCCTGGCCTCACACCAAGCAACATATTTTCGCCATATGCGGTGATAATGTTTTGCTGTCACATCTTTCTTAGCTTTAATCAGCGTAGGAATGACTTCATCCGGAATGCCTTTTCCCATTAGGATCCGGCGTTCAACCGCCATGCCGTCAAACGCAGCCGCGGTAAGTCTTGGAACAGACAGGGCCCCTGCTGTAGCAGGTCCTGTCGGAGCGGCAGAGGCCAAGGGTCCTTTGAGATCATTTCTTGTAGTTCCGGGTACCAAGTTCTTCTTGGCCAATCCGTAACGATGAGTATAGTTCTTACTCCTCTCTACCTTATTATCCTCAGTACCTTTGGTATGATAGGAAGAGGAGGGAACACATAAACCGACTGGTACACCCACGGTGTCACTAGAGCGTCCACAGCTATCGCCTGAGGGTCCCTTGACCTGGCGCAATATCTTTTTAGCTTTTTGTTGAGGTGGGACGCCATCATGTCCACCTGTGGCCTTTCCCAACGATTTACAATCAGCTTGAAGACTTCTGGATGAAGTCCCCACTCTCCCGGGTGGAGGTCGTGCCTGCTGAGGAAGTCTGCTTCCCAGTTGTCCACTCCCGGAATGAACACTGCTGTCAGTGCTAGCACGTGATTCTCCGGCCATCGAAGAATCCTTGTGGCTTCTGCCATCGCCATCCTGCTTCTTGTGCCGCCCTGTCAGTTTACATGGGCGACCGCCGTGATGTTGTCTGACTGAATCAGCACCGGCTGGTTTTGAAGCAGGGTTACTGCTTGACTCAGGGCATTGTAAATGGCCCTTAGTTCCAGAATATTTATGTGTAGGGAAGTCTCCTGACTCGACCACTGTCCTTGGAAGTTTCTTCCCTGAGTGACTGCCCCCCAACCTCGGAGGCTTGCATCCGTGGTCACCAGGACCCAGTCCTGAATGCCGAATCTGCGGCCCTCGAGAAGATGAGCACTCTGCAGCCACCACAGCAGAGACACCCTGGCCCTCGGGGACAGGGTGATCAACCGATGCATCTGAAGATGCGATCCGGACCACTTGTCTAACCGATCCCACTGAAAGATCCTTGCATGGAACCTGCCGAAGGGAATTGCTTCGTAAGAAGCTACCATCTTTCCCAGGACTCGCGTGCAGTGATGCACCGACACCTGTTTTGGTTTCAGGAGGTCCCTGACCAGAGATGACAATTCCTGGGCCTTCTCCTCCGGGAGAAACACCTTCTTCTGTTCTGTGTCCAGAATCATGCCCAAGAACAGCAGACGCGTCGCAGGAATCAGCTGCGACTTTGGGATATACAGAATCCAGCCGTGCTGTTGTAGCACTTCCCGAGATAGTGCTACTCCGACTAACAACTGCTCCTTGGACCTCGCCTTTATAAGGAGATCGTCCAAGTATGGGATAATTATAACTCCCTCCTTTCGAAGGAGTATCATTATTTCGGCCATTGCCTTGGTAAATACCCTCGGTGCCGTGGACAGACCAAACGGCATCGTCTGGAATTGGTAATGACAGTCCTGTACCACAAACCTGAGGTACTCCTGGTGAGGGGGGTAAATGGGGACATGTAGGTAAGCATCCTTGATGTCCAGTGACACCATAAAATCCCCCTCTTCCAGGCTTGCAATAACCGCCCTGAGCGATTCCATTTTGAACTTGAACTTCCTTATATAAGTGTTCAAGGATTTCAAATTTAGAATGGGTCTCACCGAACCATCTGGTTTCGGTACCACAAACATTGTGGAATAGTAACTCCGTCCCTGTTGAAGGAGGGGAACTTTGATTATCACCTGCTGAAGGTACAGCTTGTGAATTGCGGCCAGTACTACCTCCCTTTCCTTGGGAGCAGCTGGCAAGGCTGATTTGAGGTAACGGCGAGGGGGAGACGCCTCGAACTCCAGCTTGTATCCCTGAGATACCACTTGTAGAACCCAGAGATCCACCTGTGAGCGAACCCACTGGTCGCTGAAGTTCCGGAGACACGCCCCCACCGCACCTGGCTCCACCTGTGGAGCCCCAGCGTCATGCGGTGGACTTAGTGGAAGCAGGGGAGGATTTTTGTTCCTGGGAACTGGCTGTCTGGTGCAGCTTTTTCCCTCTACCCCTGCCTCTGGGCTCCATGTGCCTTTTAGAATCAGCAACACCTGTCCATTGCCGAGTCCATAATACTCTCCTGGCAGAAATGGACATTGCATTAATTCTAGATGCCAGCCGGCAAATGTCCCTCTGTGCATCCCTCATATATAAGACGACGTCTTTAATATGCTCTATGGTTAGCAAAATAGTATCCCTGTCAAGGGAATCAATGTTATCCGACAGGGAATCAGACCAAGCAGCTGCAGCACTACACATCCATTCCGAAGCAATTGCAGGTCTCAGTATAGTACCGGAGTGTGTATATACAGACTTCAGGATAGCCTCCTGCTTTCTATCTGCAGGCTCCTTTAAGGCGGCCGTATCCTGAGACGGCATTGCCACCTTTTTTGGTAAGCGTGTGAGCGCCTTGTCCACCCTAGGGGATGTTTCCCAACGTAGCCTGTTTGTTGGCGGGAAAGGGTACACCATCAGTAACCTCTTAGAAATCACTAGTTTCTTATCAGGGGAACACCACGCTTCTTCACACAATTCATTTAACTCATCAGATGGGGGAAAAGTCACTGGCTGCTTTTTCTCCCCAAACATAATACCCTTTTTAGTGGTAACCGGTTTAATGTCAGAAATGTGCAACACATTTTTCATTGCCGTAATCATGCATCGGATGGCCCTTGTGGACTGTACATTTGTCTCATCCTCGTCTACACTGGAGTCAGACTCCGTGTCGACATCTGTGTCTGCCATCTGAGGTAGCGGGCGTTTTTGAGCCCCTGATGGCCTCTGAGATGCCTGGGCAGGCGCGGGCTGAGATGCCGGCTGTCCCAAAGCTGCGTCATCGAACCTTTTATGCAAGGAGTTGACACTGTCGGTTAATACCTTCCACATATCCATCCACTCTGGTGTCGGCCCCGCAGGGGGCGACATCACACTTATCGGCACTTGCTCCGCCTCCACGTAAGCGTCCTCCTCAAACATGTCGACACAGCCGTACCGACACACCGCACACACACACAGGGAATGCTCTGACTGAGGACAGGACCCCACAAAGTCCTTTGGGGAGACAGAGAGGGAGTATGCCAGCACACACCAGAGCGCTATATAACAGAGGGATTTACACTAACAGAAAGTGAATTTCCCCCCAATAGCTGCTTATATCACCTTTTGCGCCTAAATTTATGTGCCCCCCCTCTCTTTTTTACCCTTCTCGTAGTGTATACTGCAGGGGAGAGCCTGGGGAGCGTCCTTCCAGCGGAGCTGTGAAGAGAAAATGGCGCTGGCTGTGCTGAGGAAGATAGCCCCGCCCCTTCAGCGGCGGGCTTCTCCCGCTTTTTTAATAATATTTATGGCGGGGGATTAGGCACATATACAGTTTATAACTGTATTATGTGCATTTTGCCAAAAAGGTATACATATTGCAGCCAAGGGCGCGCCCCCCCCCCCACCCCCAGCGTCCTGCACCCACCAGTGACCGGAGCGTGTGGTGTGCTGTGGGAGCAATGGCGCACAGCTGCAGTGCTGTGCGCTACCTTATTGAAGACCGGAGTCTTCAGCCGCCGATTTTCTCCTGGTTCTTCCGTCTTCTGGCTCTGCAAGGGGGACGGCGGCGCGGCTCCAGGAACGGACGATCGAGGTCGGGCCCTGTGTTCGATCCCTCTGGAGCTAATGGTGTCCAGTAGCCTTAGAAGCACAAGCTAGCTGCAAGCAGGTAGGTTTGCTTCTCTCCCCTCAGTCCCTCGTAGCAGTGAGTCTGTTGCCAGCAGATCTCACTGAAAATAAAAAAACCTAACAAATAATAAGAATTTACTCACCGGTAATTCTATTTCTCGTAGTCCGTAGTGGATGCTGGGAACTCCGTAAGGACCATGGGGGATAGCGGCACCGCAGGAGACTGGGCACAACTATAAAGAAAGCTTTAGGTCTAACTGGTGTGCACTGGCTCCTCCCACTATGACCCTCCCCCAGACTTCAGTTAGGATACTGTGCCCGGAAGAGCTGACACAATAAGGAAGGATTTTGAATCCCGGGTAAGACTCATACCAGCCACACCAATCACACCGTATAACTCGTGATACAATACCCAGTTAACAGTATGACAACAACTGAGCCTCTCAACAGATGGCTTAACAATAACCCTTTAGTTAAACAATAACTATATACAAGTATTGCAGACAATCCGCACTTGGGATGGGCGCCCAGCATCCACTACGGACTACGAGAAATAGAATTACCGGTGAGTAAATTCTTATTTTCTCTAACGTCCTAAGTGGATGCTGGGACTCCGTAAGGACCATGGGGATTATACCAAAGCTCCCAAACGGGCGGGAGAGTGCGGATAACTCTGCAGCACCGAATGGGCAAACTCTAGGTCCTCCTCAGCCAGGGTGTCAAACTTGTAGAATTTATCAAATGTGTTTGACCCCGACCAAGTAGCTGCTCGGCAAAGTTGTAAAGCCGAGACCCCTCGGGCAGCCGCCCAAGAAGAGCCCACCTTCCTTGTGGAATGGGCTTTCACTGATTTAGGATGCGGCAGTCCAGCCGCAGAATGTGCAAACTGAATTGTACTACAGATCCAGCGAGCAATAGTCTGCTTTGAAGCAGGTGCACCCAACTTGTTGAGCGCATACAGGATAAATAGCGAGTCAGTCTTTCTGACTCCAGCTGTCCTGGAAACATAGATTTTCAGGGCCCTGACTACGTCTAACAACTTGGAAGCCTCCAAGTCTTTAGTAGCCGCAGGCACCACGATAGGTTGGTTCAGATGAAAAGCTGATACCACCTTAGGGAGAAACTGGGGACGAGTCCTCAATTCTGCCCTATCCATATGGAAAATCAGATAAGGGCTTTTACATGACAAAGCCGCCAATTCTGATACACGCCTGGCCGAAGCCAAGGCCAACAGCATGACCACATTCCACGTGAGATACTTTAATTCCACGGTTTTAAGTGGCTCAAACCAATGTGACTTTAGGAAATCCAACACCACGTTGAGATCCCAAGGTGCCACTGGAGGCACAAAAGGGTGCTGAATATGCAGCACTCCCTTAACAAAAGTCTGAACTTCAGGTAGTGAAGCCAGTTCTCTCTGGAAGAAAATCGATAGAGCCGAAATCTGGACCTTAATGGAACCCAATTTTAGGCCCATAGTCACCCCTGACTGTAGGAAGTGCAGAAAACGGCCCAGCTGAAATTCCTCCGTTGGGGCCTTCTTGGCCTCACACCACGCAACATATTTTCGCCAAATGCGGTGATAATGGTTTGCGGTAACTTCTTTCCTAGCTTTAATCAGCGTAGGAATGACTTCCTCCGGAATGCCCTTTTCCTTCAGGATCCGGTGTTCAACCGCCATGCCGTCAAACGCAGCCGCGGTAAGTCTTGGAACAGACAGGGCCCCTGCTGCAGCAGGTCCTGTCTGAGCGGCAGAGGCCATGGGTCCTCTGAGATCATTTCTTGAAGTTCCGGGTACCAAGCTCTTCTTGGCCAATCCGGAACAATGAGTATAGTCTTACTCCTCTTCTCCTTATTATCCTCAGTACCTTTGGTATGAGAGGAAGAGGGAATACATAAACCGACCGGTACACCCATGGTGTCACTAGAGCGTCCACAGCTATCGCCTGAGGGTCTCTCGACCTGGCGCAATATCTTTCTAGCTTTTTGTTTAGGCGGGACGCCATCATGTCCACCTGTGGCTTTTCCCAACGGTTTACAATCAGTTGAAAGACTTCCGGATGAAGTCCCCACTCTCCCGGGTGGAGGTCGTGTCTGCTGAGGAAGTCTGCTTCCCAGTTGTCCACTCCCGGAATGAACACTGCTGACAGTGCTAACACGTGATTTTCCGCCCATCGGAGAATCCTTGTGGCTTCTGCCATCGCCGTCCTGCTTCTTGTGCCGCCCTGTCGGTTTACATGGGCGACTGCCGTGATGTTGTCTGACTGGATCAGTACCGGCTGGTTTTGAAGGCCCTCAGTTCCAGAATATTTATGTGTAGGGAAGTCTCCTGACTTGACCATAGTCCTTGGAAGTTTCTTCCCTGTGTGACTGCCCCCCAGCCCCGAAGGCTGGCGTCCGTGGTCACCAGGATCCAGTCCTGTATGCCGAATCTGCGGCCCTCTTGAAGATAAGCACTTTGCAGCCACCACAGCAGAGACACCTTGGTCCTTGGAGACAGGGTTATCAGCCGATGCATCTGAAGATGCGATCCGGACCACTTGTCCAACAGGTCCCACTGAAAGGTTCTTGCATGAAACCTGCCGAATGGAATTGCTTCGTAGGAAGCTACCATCTTTCCCAGGATCCGCGTGCAGTGATGCACCGACACCTGTTTTGGTTTTAGGAGGCCTCTGACTAGAGATGACAGCTCCTTGGCCTTTTCCTCCGGGAGGAACACTTTTTTCTGTTCTATGTCCAGAACCATCCCCAGGAACAGTAGACGTGTCGTGGGGACCAGCTGTGACTTTGAAATATTCAGAATCCAGCCGTGGTGTTGTAGCACCTCCCGAGATAGTGCTACCCAGACCAACAACTGCTCCCTGGACCTCGCCTTTATCAGGAGATCGTCCAAGTACGGGATAATTAAAACTCCCTTCTTTCGAAGGAGTATCATCATTTCGGCCATTACCTTGGTAAATACACTCGGAGCCGTGGATAGACCAAACGGCAACGTCTGGAATTGGTAATGACAATCCTGTACCACAAATCTGAGGTACTCCTGGTGAGGATGGTAAATGGGGACATGCAAGTAAGCATCCTTGATGTCCAGTGATACCATGTAATCCCCCTCGTCCAGGCTTGCAATAACCGCCCTGAGCGATTCCATCTTGAACTTGAATTTTTTTATATATGTGTTTGAGGATTTCAAATTTAAAATGGGTCTCACCGAACCGTCCGGTTTCGGTACCACAAACATTGTGGAATAGTAACCCCGTCCTTGTTGAAGTAGGGGCACTTTGACTATCACCTGCTGGGAATACAGCTTGTGAATTGCCTCTAACACTGCCTCCCTGCCTGAGGGAGTTGTTGGTAAGGCAGATTTGATGAAACGGCGGGGGGGAGACGTCTCGAATTCCAGCTTGTACCCCTGAGATACTACTTGAAGGATCCAGGGATCCACCCGTGAGCGAGCCCACTGATTGCTGAAGTATTTGAGACGGGCCCCCACCGTACCTGGCTCCTCCTGTGGAGCCCCAGCGTCATGCGGTGGACTTAGAGGAAGCGGGGGAGGACTTTTGCTCCTGGGAACTGGCTGTATGCTGCAGCTTTTTCCCTCTACCTCTGCCTCTGGGCAGAAAGGACGCGCCTTTAACCCGCTTGCCCTTATTGGGCCGAAAGGACTGTACCTGATAATACGGTGCTTTCTTTGGCTGTGAGGGAACATAGGGTAAAAATGTAGACTTCCCAGCTGTTGCTGTGGAAACGAGGTCCGAGAGACCATCCCCGAACAACTCCTCACCCTTATAAGGCAAAACTTCCATGTGCCTTTTAGAATCTGCATCACCTGTCCACTGCCGAGTCCATAAGCCTCTCCTGGCAGAAATGGACATTGCACTTATTTTAGATGCCAGCCGGCAAATATCCCTCTGTGCATCTCTCATGTATAAGACTGCGTCTTTAATATGCTCTACGGTTAGCAATATAGTGTCCCTGTCTAGGGTATCAATATTTTCCGACAGGGAATCTTACCACGCAGCTGCAGCACTGCACATCCATGCTGAAGCAATAGCTGGTCTCAGTATAATACCTGTGTGTGTATATACAGACTTCAGGATAGCCTCCTGCTTTCTATCAGCAGGTTCCTTCAGGGCGGCCGTATCCGGAGACGGTAGTGCCACCTTCTTTGACAAGCGTGTGAGCGCTTTATCCACCCTAGGGGATGTTTCCCAACGTGACCTATCCTCTGGCGGGAAAGGGTACACCATTAGTAACCTCTTAGAAATTACCAGTTTCTTATCGGGGGAAGCCCACGCTTCTTCACACACTTCATTTAATTCCTCAGATGGAGGAAAAACTACTGGTAGTTTTTTCTCTCCAAACATAATACCCTTTTTTGTGGTACCTGGGGTAACATCAGAAATATGCAACACATTTTTCATTGCCTCAATCATATAACGTGTGGCCCTATTGGAAGTTACATTAGTCTCATCGTCGTCGACACTGGAGTCAGTATCCGTGTCGACATCTGTGTCTGCCATCTGAGGTAGCGGGCGTTTTAGAGCCCCTGATGGCTTTTGAGACGCCTGGGCAGCCACAGGCTGAGAAGCCGGCTGTCCCATATTTGGTATGTCGTCAAACCTTTTATGCAAGGAGTCGACACGGTCGCGTAATTCCTTCCACAGAACCATCCACTCAGGTGTCGACCCCGCAGGGGGTGACAACACATTTATCGGCATCTGCTCCGCCTCCACATAAGCCTCCTCATCAAACATGTCGACACAGCCGTACCGACACACCGCACACACACAGGGAATGCTCTGACAGAGGACAGGACCCCACAAAGCCCTTTGGGGGGACAGAGAGAGAGTATGCCAGCACATACCAGAGCGCTATAATAATACAGGGATTAACTGAATTATTTCCCCTTATAGCTGCTATATAAGTTATACTGCGCCTAAATTTAGTGCCCCCCCCCCCCTCTCTTTTTTACCCTTTGTAGCTTGATACTGCAGGGGAGAGTCAGGGAACGATCCTTCCAGCGGAGCTGTGAGGGAAAAATGGCGCCAGTGTGCTGAGGGAGTTAGCCCCGCCCCTTTTTCGGCGGACTTCTCCCGCTTTTTTCAGGAATTCTGGCAGGGGTAATTTATCACATATATAGCCTCTGGGACTATATATTGTGATGATTTGCCAGCCAAGGTGTTTATATTGCTGCTCAGGGCGCCCCCCCCCAGCGCCCTGCACCCATCAGTGACCAGAGTGTGAGGTGTGCATGAGGAGCAATGGCGCACAGCTGCAGTGCTGTGCGCTACCTTATTGAAGACCGAGGTCTTCTGCCGCCGATTTTCCGGACCACTTCTTGCTTCTGGCTCTGTAAGGGGGACGGCGGCGCGGCTCCGGGACCGAACGATCGAGGTCGGGTCCTGTGTTCGATCCCTCTGGAGCTAATGGTGTCCAGTAGCCTAAGAAGCCCAAACTATCTCCAGTCAGGTAGGTTCGCTTCTTCTCCCCTTAGTCCCTCACTGCAGTGAGTCTGTTGCCAGCAGATCTCACTGTAAAATAAAAAACCTAAAATATACTTTCTTTCTAGGAGCTCAGGAGAGCCCCTAGTGTGCATCCAGCTCAGCCGGGCACAAGATTCTAACTGAAGTCTGGAGGAGGGTCATAGTGGGAGGAGCCAGTGCACACCAGTTAGACCTAAAGCTTTCTTTATAGTTGTGCCCAGTCTCCTGCGGAGCCGCTATCCCCCATGGTCCTTACGGAGTCCCAGCATCCACTTAGGACGTTAGAGAAACTTTCTTTTCTAGTAAGCTCAGGAGAGCCCACTAGGTGCATCCAGCTCTGGCCGGGCACAGATTCTAACTGAGGTCTGGAGGAGGGGCATAGAGGGAGGAGCCAGTGCACACCAGATATAGTACCTAATCTTTCTTTTAAGAGTGCCCAGTCTCCTGCGGAGCCCGTCTATTCCCCATGGTCCTTACGGAGTACCCAGCATCCACTAGAACGTCAGAGAAATTAGACAAAATATAGTACTTAAACATAATACAGTACAGGAACAATGAAATACAGTAATTTTGTAATGAAATACAGAGAGTATGGAGATACTACAACGGGTGTGGTGGCCATTTTGGGTCATCAGTTGCTGGATTATTCATCCTACCCATGCACAGTGTGTGCAAGTGAGGCAGCCATTTTAGGTGCACCATGTAGGATTACACTGGGTAGAGTAGGGAATGCCTGGAACGGATGACACACAATGGAAGAGATAAAATACTGGTCAAGATCCTTGCACGTACATCAGAACCACGCATTTTAGTACAGTATGATGTGAGTTCCTATGAGCAGGGCCCTCCTCCCTCCTGTCTCTATCTACTACTCTTTCTCACCACCTAATCCTTGGACTCTTTGCCCAGGACTCCACCCCATCTTGTCTTTCCTTTTCATCTCTTGCAGTGGCTTAAGACCTGCTAGTTGTGCCCTAGCCTATGGGTACAGGTTTCAGCTTGCAGCGACAATTGCCCTTGCATCACTTGGATCAGTGACTGTGTTGAGTGTTGTAGTGCGTTCTGTTAATTGTATACTGTACTGTTTACTGTATTGGGCTGTGTTACCATATACAGTCTTGTCATTTGCCCTGTGCAGACCACATGTAGTGTCCTATTAATAAAGTTTAATAATAATCTTGTCCAAGTATTGCCTATTCTGTCCAGTGTAACCAATGTAGTGCACCCAAGATGGCTGCCTTATCTGGTAACGTCATGTGCAGGATATATACTCCTTGGAATCTATGACCCATAACGGCTTCCTGAAATCTGTATTATTTGCAGGATTTCCTGTATTTTAGGCACATCTAAACCTCTGTATATCTGTAAAGTGCCTTGAGTCCTTTTGGAGAAAGTGCTGTAAAGAAAATTATTATTATTATTATTATTAAGTAACAGGTCTATCACTAGATGTATGTGATTTTTCTGCTTCTTGTCGCACTCCGTAACTTTCCACATGCACGTTGCATAAGCAGGCAGAAATATTCCCATATAATGTATGCACTTACCGGAACAAAATATGCAAGAAAAAAAATCAAAAAACCAACTACGTGCCATCAACTCTCTAGAGAAACCGGGTCTTGTATAAAAAGATTAACCTTCCCAGGTGCCATCAGTAAGGTACAATAAAACTTTAATCTGCCTTCCCTATGCAGAGAGGTCTCCTGAGATCTTTCTGAGAGGAGCAAAGTCCCTTTCGGCTCGCTAGCTTGATTGGCACATTTCTAGACGACAGACGCTTATGTGCAGGAAAAACTTCCAATGTAAAAAACATTGGGGCTAATAACGGAGAGTGTACTAAGACAGGCTTTTAAAACCGTGATCTCTGGATGGGAGAGTGCAATTATTTATGGTGCGAATGAAAATAAGCAATGCTTTACATACTGTGATAGCCAGAAGGATGCGCACTGAAAGCATGTGCAAGGTAAATACTGGCTGCTTTATTTTTACACTGCAATTTAGATCTCAGTTTGAACACACATGGTTTTGCCCAACTGCTAACAAATTTGCAGCTGCGATCAACTCTGAATTAGGCCCATGGTGGTCATTCCGAGTTGATCGCTAGCTGTATTTGTTTGCAGCGCAGCGATCAGGCTAAAAAATGGCAGTTCTGCGTATGCAGCGCAATGCGCACGCGCGGCGTATGGTCACAACGACCGATGCATTTTTGCACAGGGTCTAGCGATGCATTTCAGGCGCACTGGTTGCCGCAGAGTGCTTGACATGAAGTGGGCGTTTCTGGGTGGCAACTGACCGTTTTCAGGGAGTGTTAGGAAAAACGCAGGCGTGTCAGGGAAAACGCAGGCGTGGCTGGGCGAATGCTGGGCGGGTGTGTGACGTCAAATCCGGAACTGAATAGTCTGAAGTGATCGCAAGCGCCGAGTAGGTTTTGAGCTACTCAAACTGCACCAAAAGATTTTTGCAGGCGCTCTGCGATACAACCGTTCGCACTTCTGCTAAGCTAAAATACACTCCAGTGGGCGGCGGCATAGCGTTTGCACGGCTGCTAAAAACTGCTAGCGAGCGATCAACTTGGAATGACCCCCATGTGCACTGCAGGTGGGGCAGATGTAACATGTGCAGAGAGAGTTAGAGTTGGGTGAGGTGTGTTCAAACTGAAATCTAAATTGCAGTGTAAAAATAAAGCAGCCAGTATTTACCCTGCACAGAAACAATACAACCCACTCAAATCTAACTCTCTCTGCACATGTTACATCTGCCACACCTGCACATGGTTTTTCCCAACTGCTAACAAATTTGCTGCTACAATCAGGTCTGAATTACACCCTAAGATTCAGCATCCAGAAAAAACCACAATCACATCTAAGGGGGTAATTCAGGCCTGATCGCTGTTGTACAAATTCGCAAGGCGGCTGATTATCAAACGACTGCGCATACGTACGGATCATAATGCGCACGCGCAAGGTCAAACTGTGAAAGAAGTCAGCGTCTTTTTTGATCGCTAGGCGAACGCAAGGTGATTGACAGGAAGCGGATGTTTGGGGGTGGTGACTGGTCATTTTCTGGGAGTGTCAGGAAAAACGCAGGCGTGCCCAAGGTTTTCAGGGATGGTGTGTGACGTCAGCCTGTGTGTATCGCACTGTAGGATTAAGTCCTGGGCTGCGCACAGACTGGAAAAACCATTACATGGTGAGTGAGTTGCAAACGGATTTGCAGCTGAAAGGCGCTTGAAAAGCTTTTTGCACTGCGCACGCAGACTTGCACGGGACGGAATTTCACTCTGTCTGGGCGGCGACTATCCGATCGCAAACCTCTGCAAATTCACAGAGGCGCGATCAGGTCTGAATTAGGCCCAAAATTAAGTGTAAAATGCACGTAAATGATGCTACTATAACATTACTGTAATTCAGAACAGATCTCTCTTCTCTGTAAATTCTCCAGTTATGTTATCTTATACCCTGGCTGAAAAAACTACGAACTAATCGTGAAGGTTTGGTCAATACCAGCCGAGCGCTGTTTCACAGAGATAATACTGTAGACTATCTGCAAAATCGACTTCCCATTAGCTGCTGGTGCAGCGGAAATATTTATTGCATTAGCCTGTTCCTGGGGAATGATAAATATCAGCTTCACCGCGAGCAATCAGCATCCAGGAAAATCTTTCAGTTCATCTTTTATTGCAAAGTTTGAAGACAGGACAAAAAAAAATAAAAAATAAAATAAAAAAAATAAATAAAAAGAATTGCTGAAGCAGAACAGTGTGACTGCAGATTACACCGAGGAGCTGTGCCCAATGTGTGTGCCAGTGCGGGAGATGAGATATTTATCTGGAACAATCGCTGTATCGTCCCCAATAAATACACCAATGAGCTATGCTGCCACGTTTCTTTGCAGGTTTACATAACATTAAATTGTAAATGGCAGACCTGCATCGTTCAATGACTGTAAACTAATATGCGAGTATGTGATACCCCGGCCTAAAGCATATTAGAAACAAAGGATGCTGGGACCTGGACACAATGCCCAACCCTTCCAATTACAGGAAGAAAAAAAAGTACCATGTAGCATGGTGGTGTGGTGGTTGGCAATGCTGGAGCACGTCTGATGTCTTGAGTTTAATTCCTGACTAAGGCATTGTCTGTGTGGAGTTTGTTTGTTCTCACAGTGTTTGTGTGGGTTTCATCCAGGTTCTCCAGTCACTTAAAACACATATTGGTAGGTTAATTGGCTTCTGAGGAAATAATTCGGAGTATGTGTGACCATGTGATAGGGAAGGTAGATTGCAAGCTCCTCTAGGGCAGGGACTGATGTGAATGACTGAAATATTCTCTGTAAAGAATCATGGAATGTGCGCGCTTTATAATTAGCTTGCAAAAAATGATTAATAACTGTGTGTATAATCTTCCAGCGATGGGATCCAGCAATCTTACTTCCTTTATCATATACATTACAAGTACAGATTATCAGGAGGGGGGGGGGGGGTGCCTTACCTTTCCTGTACTTACTCTACTGAAGCTCGGTTACCTTGGGAGGGCAACCTGCGGCTTATCAGCTGTAGAAGAACTACAAGACCAAGCATGCCCGGGCTGTTACAGACAAAGCATGCCGGGATGACTGTCCACTCTGCGCCTATCTGCTCTATAATACTGTGCTCCCTAATACAGTTACGATGTCATTATTTACACATACAGTATCTACTGTAAATTATGAAACTGTTCCACCAGAACGTTCCAAACGGCTGTTACGCCATCCATTCCGTAATACAGAGCATTTCCCTAGCACAAGTATAAAATCCCTCACCTGATATTGACCAATGCGTGGGTCACTTTGCTGGCGGGTTCCTTCCACTGTCCTGCGTTGGTAGAAAGACGAAGCACTGAGACAGAAGACAGAACCAAAAAATAAACATTTTATACACGCTCACAGCTTACAATCAATGATTGGGGGGGGGGGGGGGGGGGGGGGGGGGGCGGGAGGTATGCTTGACAAAATGTGCTTAATACTAAGAACTATTATAAAGCCATATTTCTCCTTTAACGTGGACTATAGTGTATCGCCTAATAATATAAAAGTGTCTTCTTGGAAACTAGAAAAGTGCATTTTGCAAAAAAAAAAAAAGACAGGTGTTGCCATGGTTATAAGACAATAAGGACATAGTAGATTTGCTGATCAATGCAAAGTTACTTTGGGCTGCGCTGCAGTTGCTATAGCAACAGGGATATCAGGCAAGTCTAGGTCATGTGACTGTCACAGTAATAAAATAAATGCAAGTAAGGGGATTTTATAAACGGTGCTTTATGGCGCTGTAAAAGTGTGTGCGTTCCCAGGTACAGCAGCACAACATTACCTTGTACGCTGCAGCAAGGGGTAGCTATGATCACTGATGTACAGTACAAAGGCACAAGTGACCGCCATATTACCCGCATACGCTAAGCTGGCCAACGCAAGACACGGACTACAAGAGCTCTGATGGCTTGCTATGCGCTACAGGGTATCCCAGCCACCACAGAACTGTACAATGAACAGGTGACACTACAGTCGGCTGTTTGTCAGTGAGAATGTGGCCACCCTACACATCAACAAGAGTACTGCCAGGAAACTTACTGTGACATCATCAAACTGCCAGCTTACAGCACATTGGCTCTGACTGATCACATGGAAATCAGTGTCACATGACCTTTGTTCTGTCCTCATCAATTTATTTCAAAGGCAGGGAACGTTTTATAGTAGATTTTTCTGATGAATAGCTTGCGGCATAAACATTTTGTACATTACCATTAGGCTTTTTCTTAAGATGTGGCATTAATGTGATGCACTGTAGAGTATTTCAATCCTGCATGACAAGTACCTCTATGCAGATTTATTAACAGCCTGAGCAAGGGCTAAATTCACTGATGATCACAGCCATTAAATAATGAACGATTCCCAGAACCTCTCTACTGAATCTCCCACTGTGATAAATGGTCAAGAGAAAGTAAGTTACTCATGAAAGAAACAGGGCACAAATTGTTATGGTTAACCCTTTAAAGTTACAGTCTTCTAATCAGAGTGTAATTAGCCGATACTGATCACCGTGTGTTCTGCTCATGTACAGTATCAACTGATCTCTGAAATGCCTCGGTGAAGACACAGCAAAGTCACTGGCCGGTATTAGGTTCTGCTGCGCCACAGAACGGCTGCGCCCACTGCGTGCAGACGAACGGTGCGCTATAAGGGTTACAGATCTTAGATTACGTTATATTTACTGCGCGTTTCTTACCCATAGAGTAAAGATTGTCAAAAATCTGGTGCATGCGGATGATTTCATAGTATAACTCATCGTAGCTGCTGGGGGTGGGAAGGAAGGTGTCTCCGTAGGTGATGAACATGTTAAACAAATTGACCACCTAAAATCAAAAGCAAAACATCAACAATCAAAGCAATATTATAGGAAACCTTAATACAGGGGTGTAGCTTGGAAGGTCTGCACCCTGGACACCGAGGGGTACGGTTCATTAGGTCGACAGTAAAAAGGTCAAAAAGTGTCTAGGTCAACTCCAAAAGGTCGCCTTGCACACGGCCGACACGAGAAAAAAAATCGACATGAAAATGGTCAACATGAGTATTTTAGGTTTTTAGTGTGTCAGTGTTTTTAATGTGTAAGCCCAATTGGTGTATCGTGTCCCAGGTTACCGTTCTGAATCGTAGCCCACGTGGATGGTAAAGTATGAAAAAATTATAAATTGTTTTAAAACAAATCAAGAATAACCCAAGTCGACCATACGCTGTGGTGACCTAAAGACCGGATACCGGCACGGAGGGTCAGATGTATGAAGCAGTGACAAGAGTGGAGAAGTTGCCCATGGTAACCAATCAGCTGCTACCTATAACTTTATAGCATGAACTTGATAAATGTTACCTGAAAGCTGATTGGTTGCCATGGAAAACTTCTCTACTCTTGTCACTACTTCAAACATCTCCCCCTGAGTTTTGTAAGTAAAATCTGCCATGCACACAATTAGGTCCCACTCCGTACCCACTATGCTTTCTTGCTATGACCACAGAGTTACAATAAATAGCTTCCAGAACGGACGGAAACATGCGGAGACACCTGCAGCAACACCTGCCCAAACTGGGTATCCTCTTCACAAAGGTGTTCTTCCCCGACCAGGTAGCTACTTGGCACACTTGCAGGGCCGAGACTCCAAGGGCAGCCGCCCAGGAAGACCCCACCGATCTTGTAGAGTGAACCTTCAGAGACAGTGGAACAGGTAAGGCTGCCGACGCATAGGCATGCTGAACAGTAAACCATACCAACGAGCAATGGACTGCTTTGAAGCAGGGCAACCCTTTTTCTGTGTCATATAGCACGAACAAGGAATCCGTCTTTCTGATCCGAGCCGTCCTTTTGACATAGATCTTCAAGGCTCGCACAGCATCCAATGGGAGGGGCAGAAACGCCAGAACTTGACGGGATCACAATAGGTTGATTCAAGTGGAACGCAGAGATGACCTTCGACAGGAACTGCTGCCTAGTCTTGAGCTCCGCCCTGTCCTCGTAAAAGACCAAGTAGGGACTTTTACACAATAAGGCCCCCAATTCTGAAACACACCTAGCAGAAGCCAGGGCCAGCAACATCACCGCCTTCCATGTGAGGTACTTGTTTCTACCGTCATCAGAGGTTCAAACCAGGAGGACTGTAGAAATGTCAACACCACATCCAAATCCCAAGGTGCCGTGGGCGGAACAAACGGAGGTTGTATGTGAAGCACCCCTTGCAAGAAGGTCTGAACTTCCAGCAGCACAGCCAACTTCTTTAGGAAGAAGATTGAAAGAGATGAAATCTGTACTTTTTGGGAGCCCACCCTTAAGCCTTTATCCACACCAGCCTGCAGGAAACGGAGGAACCTCCCCAAGTGGAACTCTGCAGGCTGATATGTCCGTTCCTCGCACCAGGAGACAGATCGCCTCCAGATATGATGATAGTGGCTTGACGTCACAGGCTTTCTGGCTTGCACCATGGTGGCAAGGACCTTCTTGGAAAGTTGCTTATGAGCTAGGATGTTCCGCTCAACTTCCATACCATCAAACGAAGCCGCCGTAAGTCCAGGTAGACGAACGGTCCTTGCTGAAGAAGATCCCTTCTTACTGTCAGAGGCCAAGGGTCTTCTACGGACATGCCCAGAACATCCGCGTACCAAGGTCTCCGGGGCAATAAGGATTGCCTGCACTCCTTGATGTCTGATCCTCTTGAGCACCCTCGGGATCAACGGAATAGGAGGAAATAGATAGACCAGCCGGTGAGGCCAAGGCAACGTCAGTGCATCCACTGCGCTCGCCTGTGTGTCTCTGGTTCGCGAGCAATAACAGTGAAGTTTCTTGTTGAGGCGAGACGCCATCATGTCGATCTGTGGGCATCACCACCTGTCAATGATCTCTTGAAACACCTGGAGGTGTAGTCCCCACTCTCCTGGGTGAAGATCGTGACGACTCAGGAAGTCCGCTTCCAAGTTGTCCACACCTGGAATGAAGATTGCGGACAGTGCTCTTGCATTTCTTTCCACCCAGAGTAGAATCCTTGACACCTCTCGCATGCAGGCCCTGCTTTTCGTGACTCATTGTCGACTGATGTACGCCACAGTCGTGGCGTTGTCCGACTGTACCTGGATCGCATGATCCGTGAGCAGAGGGGAGGCCTGAATCAGAGCATTGTAAATGGCCCGAAGTTCCAGAATGTTGATCGGAAGTAGGGCCTCTTGGGCAGATCACCTGCCCTGGAACTGCGCCCCTTGGGTGACAGCTCCCCATCCTCTCAGACATGCATACGTCGTGAGGAGGATCCATCCTGAATCCCGAAGCGTCGACCTTCTAGGAGATTAGAAGACTGTAGCCATCACAGGAGTGAAATCCTGGCCTGGGGTTACAGTTGTATCATCCGGTGCATCAGAAGATGTGAACCGGACCACTTGTACAGGATATCCAATTGAAAAGGTCGGCATGGAACCTTCCATACTGGATTGCCTCGTACGAGGCTACCATCTTCCCCAACAATTTTATGCAAAGATGAAATAGATACTCAAGCAGGTCGGAGAACCATGCGAACCATTTCCTGGAGTGTTCTCGCTTTGTCTTCTGGGAGGAACACTTTCTGTGCTACAGTATCCAGTAGCATTCCCAGAAACAGGAGCCACTGAGATGGCTCCAGGTGGGACTTCTGTAGATTGAGGATCCACCCATGTCGTGACAGAAGTTGGATAGTGCTATCTATATGGAGCAATAGAAGCTTCCTGGAACTTGCTTTTAACAGGAGATCGTCCAGGTAATGGACTACGTTGACCCTCTGGACCCAAAGCTGGAACATCATTTCCGCCATCACCTTCGTGAACACCCTCGGAGCCGTAGACGGGCCGAAGGGTAACGCCTGGAACTGGTAGTGATCATTCAGCAGGGCAAACCTCCGATAGGCCTGATGAGGAGGCCAAATCGGGATATGGAGATAGGCATCCTTGATATCCAGGGATACCAGGAATTCCTGTTCTTCCAGGCCTGCAATCACTGCTCTCAAAGATTCCATCTTGAAAACTTCCAGGTAAGGGTACAAGGACTTCAGATTCAAAATGGGTCTTACTGACCCGTCCGGTTTCGGCACTACGAACAGATTGGAGTAGTAACCCTGTCCTTGTTGTTGTTGTAGTGGTACTGGAACAATGATCTGGGACTGAACCAGCTTGTTGATGGCCAGCTGCAGCGTAACACGCGTATCCTCCAAAGCTGGTAAGCTTGATTTGAAAAATCGCTGCAGAGGAGCACCGTCGAACTCCAGCTTGTATCCATGAGAGATGAGGTCCTTTACCCCAGGCATCCTGGCAGGAACTTTCCCAGATGTGGCTGAAGTGACGCAACCAAGCTCCCACCTCGGGGTGGGCGGGCACCGTCATGCTGAGGCTTTAGTGGAAGCTGAACTGGTGCCCTGTTCCTGAGAGCTGGCAACTGCTGGTTTCTTAGGCCTACCTCTGGTGCCTCTAGCTGCGTTGGGAGGCCCCTCTGGCCCTAGATTGAAATCTAGTTGACCGAAAGGACTGAGTAGATGGTCCCGGATAGGAACGTCTGAGGGAAGAAACGTGGATTTTCCAGCAGTAACCTTAGAGATCCACACGTCCAATTCGCCCCTGAAGAGACATTCCCCTGTAAAGGGAAGGGATTCCACATTGCGCTTGGATTCTGCTTCTGCAATCCACTGACGCAACCACAAGGCTCTGCGTGCTGACACTGCCATAGCAGTAGTCCTAGCATTAATATTGCTAATCTCTTTGAGCGAGTCACATAGGACACGTGCCACGTCCTGAATGTGTTTTAGGAGAGTCACTGTAGTAACCAGGGTCATATCCTTAGAGAGGCCCTCCTGAATTTGAGTAGCCCACATATGAATAGCATGTGTAATCCAGCAACCTGCTATGACCGGTCTTTGAGATATACCTGCAGCTGTGTAGATAGATTTCAGAGTGATCTCAATCTTCCTATCCCCGGGGTCCTTCATGGTAAAGGAGTACCACCTTCTTAGAGAGGAGAGAGACAGATGTCTACAGCCGGAGATTCTTCCCAGAATTTTCTGCCTTCAGGGGCAAAAGGGAAAGTATGCAAAAACCATTTTGACACCTGATATTTCTTATCTGGATTTTACCAGGCTAACTTAAATAAGTCATCTAATTCTTTAGAATCAGGGAAGGTGACACAGTTTATTTTGTGTGAGGAAAAACAACTGCTGTGTTGCAGTGTCCTCTAGAGAGAGTTTTAACACATCCTGTATAGCCAGAATGAGGGGTTCAATACCCTGTGTAGGAGTGGAGTCCCTACTTACGGGGTCCACATTGTCCCCATGCTCCTGTATATCCTCAGAGTCTGATAGTAATGCAGGTAATGCACGTTTTTGTGAACCTGCAGCAGAGAGTGGGGGATGGGGAACATCAGCCCTAGCAGCTAAATTTGCAACAGCCTGCTGCAATTCTTGCGTTTTATGGGCATTTGCAGTGAGCTGAGATGACATATCAGACAGCACTGAGCCAGGGAGGCTCTTGACCCCCCCCCCCCCCCCCATCTCCCCCCACATTCTCCACAATGTTTTGTGAGGACTGACTACATTGTTCACAAGAAATGGAGCCAGAAGAAAGTGGGGAGAACCTGGTGTTACACACACTGCATAAAACTTATGTTTTACCATGATGACAGTGATACACCAACAAATACATACAATACAGACCATATAAAGCAAGCCTGCTTCACTGTATGTGAGAGGAGACAGAGAGAAGGCACCAGCACACCCAAGCTATATAGCCTCAGTGTATTTACATATCTAACTTTCTTAATGGGATGTACCAGTGATCCAGCGTGTCCCAGCGTTTGGAGGAGCTGTGTGAGGCTGCTGCTGCTGTGCAGAGGAAGGTGCCAAAATGCAGCTGAGCCCGCTCTGAGGTAGCTCCGCCCACCCTCCCAATGGCGCCAGAGCTATTAATATCTTTATACTGACAAAGTCTCCCAAAAGTGCTTGCACAAGTCTTAGGTTAAGCCACCGCTAGCCAGTTTACACAGGGGGCTATAGCGGGTCCCCCCCCAGGAGGGACCTGTATGCCTCCCTTGCGTGTCAGCCGCACAATGAACCCAGGGGAACCCCCCTAGCAGGGCCCCCGGCCTGTACTCACCACTGTTGTCACCTTCAGGCTATTGTTAGGGGTGTGCGGTGTGCTGCGATTGCGACAGCTAAGGCGCAGTGCCCCGCTGAACAAACAACCTCTCAGGATGGTGGTCCTGCATCGGGGAAGCGGCTGACACCTCGCAAGGCCGGTGACCCTCCCCCACCCCCTAACTCCCACGGTGCAGGTATGCTGTTGCCCAAACAGCATACCGAAAATAATAAAAGTTTGAAATAAAACTGAAGAAAATTCTGGAGCTTACAGAGTGTGCATCCTCTCCTGAGGGCACTTTTTGGGAGGAGCAGCACACCCAGTTGAAGAAATTTAAAGTGCACTTGTTCCTTTGGACCCAGTCTATACCCCATCGTACTAATGTGTCCCCAATATCCCTTATGGGTGCTAGAGAAATAGGTGTGCATATAATGACTACAGAAATCTACAGAATCTGTAACGTTTTGTAACAGCAAATTATTGCTACAGTATATAGCACTTTTTATTTGTCCAAAAATACCTGTGCACCTCTTTTCATAAAAGAAGCCAAAGACTACGGATCATAAATCCCTCATATAGTCAGAGAGACCGGTAAGGCCAAAATCTAACTTGGTAACACTCTCATCGTCTTATCCCTCACAATGAGCTCTTCCTTGCAGCTTCCATAGAGCTCTGTTGTAGAGCTATAGGGTGATTTTCCCTTGAACCTGTTCGGTCTCATCCAATAAGACTGTAGAAATGATAAACGGTGCCCCAGCCAATCAGCTCCTAACTGTCATGTGTTTGAAAATGACAGTTGGGAGTCGATTTGCTGGAGCACCATGTACTGTATCATTCATAAAGAGTTTTAAAATTTGTTGCACATGATAAAACTCGTTGGGCCCCTAAGTCTTAATCGCCGAGATCGCCCCGATTCACGGACGTCACACTCTATTCCACATACACCATGGTTTGTCATGCAGCACCAACAGTGATGGCATACAACAGCTCACAGCTTAGGGCAACTGTGTGCGTGTGGGGGGGGGGGGGGGGGGGGGAGATACGATACCTTGTATATTACATGAAGGTGACCAACAATTACCAACAATTAGCAGTGGGCAATTGGTCCCTATTCATTGACTCGCTCAGTGTCTTTTTTTCCTACAACTGAGCATTTCTTTGCTACTACGTGTGTGATAAGTCCTGGAAGCCCTCACGCACCTAAGCGTCCGATGGCGTTCGCGATCCCAGGTGTTTCTGGGCGTACACTGGGATGTATCCTAAAGTGAACGCAAAAAAGGGGCCGTTTCATGGATGTGTTACACAAGTGTCAGGGGCGTATCTGGGGTCGCTGCCTGTGTTCCAAATCGCAGATCCGCTGCTTAAGAGGCCATGCTTAGTTGAATATGAGGAGAGTAGATCAAGTAGACCCAAGTCTACCACAAATGTCGATGCTGCATCGATATTGGAGTGTTTACAATCTCCATCGCAACTGCACAGACCACGGAGCCTGAAAGCGGGCGTCTAAGCGCTCATACCCTTCATCGCATGGTGGGGCACAAAGGGAAGGCTGACATTAGCATCTGCGTATTTCCACAACAGCTATTGGGAGAGCAGCTGCATTAGCCACCATCTCTGAATCAGGCCCAATGGATTTTATCTACATGATTCGTACATGAAAATGTTGGGGCACAGTGGTGCATTGAGTCCCTTTAAGAGCCCCTGGAGGAATTTATTTCTATTTAATCGATACATCAAACACAAAATAGGGACAGGGGATTTCAATTTAAAACAGGGACAGTTGATGTCATAGGAGCCAGCTCCGTGGGTGCTTGTGAGCCCCCAAAATTTGTGCTATCGCTATCCAGGTCTAGGCATGCCATTACTCAGACACATAGGGGGCACCCCCATCGGTGGCATGAGGAACTAATAAGCATCAGGGATGTCAGCACTTTATAATACAGCTAGTAAAGAGACCTGGTTTCAGCCCGGCCTGCTGCTCCAGCCCCCAGCTCCATCCATTCTCCCCCCACACCCCGCTAGGCGTTTCTCCCCCTCTCCTGGTTCCTGTTAGGCTAAGGTCTGTCCGTTCACTATAGCAGTTAAGTACGTGCATGTTGTAGATGGGGCAGACCTTGCATAGTTATTACCTGGATGCTCAGCTGCATCCTGTCTCCCCCCGCATCACTAAGTAACGCGTTTCTCCCCCTCTCCTGGTTCCTGTTAGGCTAAGGTCTGTCCAGTCCCCCTAGCAGTGGGGCACACATAGCACGTTGTAGATGGTGCAAGCCTTACATAATTATTACATGGATGCTCAGCTGCATCCTGTCTCCCCCCGCACCACTAAGTAACGCGTTTCTCCTTCTCTTCTGGTTCCTGTTAGGCTTAGGTCTGTCCAGTCTCCCTAGCAGTGGGGCACACATAGCACATGTTGTAGATGGGGCAAGCCTTACATAATTATTACATGGATGCTCAGCTGCATCCTGTCTCCCCCCCGCACCACTAAGTAACGCGTTTCTCCCCCTCTCCTGGTTCCTGTTAGGCTAAGGTCTGTCCAGTCCCCTAGCAGTGGGGCACACATAGCATGTTGTAGATGGGGCAAGCCTTACATAAATATTACATGGATGCTCAGCTGCATCCTGTCTCCTCCCCCCACACCACTAAGTAACACATTTCTCCTTCTCTCCTGGTTCCTGTTAGGCTAAGGTCTGTCCAGTCCCCCTAGCAGTGGGGCACACATAGCACATGTTGTAGATGGGGCAAGCCATACGTAATTATTACATGGATGCTCAGCTGCATCCTGTCTCCCCCCGCATCACTAAGTAACGCATTTCTCCTTCTCTCCTGGTTCCTGTTAGGCTAAGGTCTGTCCAGTCCCCCTAGCAGTGGGCCACACATAGCACATGTTGTAGATGGGGCAAGCCTTACATAATTATCACATGGATGCTCAGCTGCATCCTGTCTCCCCCCGGCACCACTAACGCGTTTCTCCCCCTCTCCTGGTTCCTGTTAGGCTAAGGTCTGTCCAGTCCCCCTAGCAGTGGGGCACACATAGCACATGTTGTAGATGGGGCAAGCCTTACATAAATATTACATGGATGCTCAGCTGCATCCTGTCTCCCCCCCCACACCACTAAGTAACACATTTCTCCTTCTCTCCTGGTTCCTGTTAGGCTAAGGTCTGTCCAGTCCCCCTAGCAGTGGGGCACACATAGCACATGTTGTAGATGGGGCAAGCCTTACATAATTATTACATGGATGCTCAGCTGCATCCTGTCTCCCCCCCGCACCACTAAGTAACGCGTTTCTCCCCCTCTCCTGGTTCCTCTTAGGCTAAGGTCTGTCCAGTCCCCCTAGCAGTGGGGCACACATAGCACATGTTGTAGATGGGGCAAGCCTTACGTAATTATTACATGGATGCTCAGCTGCATCCTGTCTCCCCCCGCATCACTAAGTAACGCGTTTCTCCTTCTCTCCTGGTTCCTGTTAGGCTAAGGTCTGTCCAGTCCCCCTAGCAGTGGGGCACACATAGCACAGGTTGTAGATGGGGCAAGCCTTACGTAATTATTACATGGATGCTCAGCTGCATCCTGTCTCCCGCCGCACCACTAAGTAACGCGTTTCTCCTTCTCTCCTGGTTCCTGTTAGGCTAAGGTCTGTCCAGTCCCCCTAGCAGTGGGCCACACATAGCACATGTTGTAGATGGGGCAAGCCTTACATAATTATTACATGGATGCTCAGCTGCATCCTGTCTCCCCCCGCACCACTAAGTAACGTGTTTCTCTTTGTCTCCTGGTTCCTGTTAGGCTAAGGTCTGTCCAGTCCCCCTAGCAGTGGGCCACACATAGCACATGTTGTAGATGGGGCAAGCCTTACATAATTATTACATGGATGCTCAGCTGCATCCTGTCTCCCCCCGCACCACTAAGTAATGTGTTTCTCCTGTTAGGCTAAGGTCTGCTCAGCTGCATCTTGGTAAATATTTGTTCCACAATAAATTAACTCTGTAGGCCACAGGTGTATTTCAGCTTGCTAGTTATACGTACCATTAGAGCCAGGGTAAAAATGTTGTGCTTTGATAGTAGAACAGTTTCGTAAGACATGAGGAATTTCAACAGATTTATCAGTGCTGAAAAGGAGAGAGAGAGATAGGTGAAGCAATACAGAAACATAGGACGTAAAACCTGCACACAAGGGGCCTAATTCAAACCTGATCATTCGCTAGCGTTTTTTGCACCGCTGCGATCAGGTCAGAACTGCGCATGCGCACCGCAATGTGCAGGCGCGTTGCACGGGTACAAAGCGGTTCGTTGCTCTGTGATGGGTTTGTCCGAAGAATCCATTCGCACGGGCGATCGCAAGGTGATTCACAGGAAGAAGGCGTTTGTGGGTGTCAACTGACCGTTTTCTGGGAGTGTCTGGAAAAACGCAGGCGTTCCCAAGCATTTGCAGGGCGGGTGTCTGATGTCAATTCCGGGCCCCGACAGGATGAAGTGAACGCAGCGGCTGAGTACGTCCCGGGCTACTCAGAGACTGCACAAGATCTTTTTGTACCACTCGGCTGCACATGCGATCGCACACTTGCACAGCTAAAATACACTCCCCTATGGGCGGCAACTATGCGAACGCAGGACTGCAAAAAACAGCTAGCGAGCGATCAGGTCTGAATTACCCCCAATGTTGGGGGCTGGAAAGTCATCACAACGCTGGGTATTTATATTGTTCTGCAGACTTCAGCTTCTGTTTTACAGGCGAGTCATTACACGGAAAGGTCTCCTATGAAAATCACAGAAGAAATGGATTTGTAGAAGGAGCATACTTACGCCAGGGCCTGTGCAACCTTCTGCAAGCAAAGCTTTCCCTAGACCAGGCATTCCCAACCTCGGCCGTCAAGACACACTAACAGTCCAGGTTTTAGTGATATCCATGCTTGAGCACAGGTGATATCCATGCTTGAGCACAGGAACACTGTTATGTGCCTTGAGGACTGAGGTTGGGAATGCCTGCCCTAGACTAACACTTTCAGGTGAATAAACCTAGCAGCAATCATACAGTTATTTATTAGGAAAGCACGCAATGTCACAGAGGAAATACTATTGCTAGGCTTCAGTCTACAACAAAATGGAGAACAGGAGACCCACAGGGCTGCAGGACACCTCTAAAAATGGTGTGAGGATGACGACAATGTGTTTACTGCAGAAGTTTGCATTAGTGTAAGGATGGATGGCGGCGTCATAGCTAACATTAATGTAAAAGTAGAATTTTAATTGACCACATATAGTTCCTCTAAGACAGGCATGTCCAAAGTGCGGCCCTCCAGCTGTTGTGAAACTACATATTCCAGCATGCCCTGACACAGTTTTGCTGTCAGAGAATGCTAAAGCTGTTTTAGGGCATGCTGGGATGTGTAGTTTCTCAACAGCTGGAGGGCCGCAGTTTGGACATGCCTGCTCTAAGACAATAGGAAGTAATTAAAAGAGAAGACGTCAGGAGGAATACTATACACAAAAGCTTATTTTTCTCCTCTACTCCTGGAGTTTCTAAACTCATTACAAAAAATACACAAGTGCAGAGTTGTGTTTCCGGGATAAGTGCAGACTTCGATCAGCGGTGCTCAATCAGTTTCACTGGAACCCCAAATGTCAGCGTGCCACTGTGCTGGGGCGCAGAGTGTCGACGTGCCACTGTGCTGGATCCCAGAGAGTCGGCGTGTCACTGTTCTGGATCCCAGAGTGTCAGCATGCCACTGTTCTGGATCCCAGCGTGTCAGCGTGCCACTGTGCTGGATCCCAGAGTGTCAGCGTGCCACTGTGCTGGATCCCAGAGTGTCAGCGCGCCACTGTTCTGGATACCAGAGTGTCAGCATGCCACTGTTCTAGATCCCAGTGTGTTAGTGTGCCACTGTTCTGGGTCGCTGAATGTCAGTATGCCATTGTTCTAGATCCCCGAGTGTCTGCGTTCCACTGTTTTGGATCCCAGAGTGTCAGCGCGCCACTGTTCTAGATCCCAGAGTGTCAGCGTGCCACTGTTCTAGATCCCAGTGTGTCACTGTGCCACTGTTCCGCGTCGCTGAATATCAGTGTGCCATTGTTCTAGATCAGGGATGGGGAACCTTCGGCTCTCCAGCTGATGTTGAACTAAACATCCCAGCATGCCCTGCAACAGTTTTCGCATGGCCGAATAGCAAACCTGTAGCAAGGCATGCTGGTATGTGTAGTTCAACAACAGCTGGAGGACCGAAGGTTCCCCATCCCTGTTCTAGATCCCAGAGTGTCAGCGTGCCACTGTTTTGGATCCCAGAGTGACAGCGTGCCACTGTTTTGGATCCCAGAGTGACAGCGTGCCACTGTTCTATAGATCCCAGAGTGTTAGCGTGCAACGGTTCTAGATCCCAGCATGTCAGCGTGCCCGTTCTAGATCCCAGCGTGTCATTGTTCTGGTCCCAAAAATAAGCAGTCAACAATATCACATACTGCATATCTAAAACAGACTCATGGCCCCATTAAGAGTCAAAGCTAAATAGTGTAATAATAGCATAGTCATTTCTGGGGCAGAAGAGCGATAACTTTGCGTCTGGATCACCTGTTACTGCTGCCCATTTAACAAGCCATGAGCAGGAAGTAGGACACCAGCCATGAGCAGGACACCAGCCATGGGCAGGAAGTAGGACACCAGCCATGAGCAGGGAGCAGGACACCAGCCATGAGCAGGGAGCAGGACACCAGCCATGAGCAGGGAGCAGGACACCAGCCATGACCAGAGAGTAGGACACCAGCCATGACCAGGGAGTAGGACACCAGCCATGAGCAGGGAGTAGGACACCAGCCATGAACAGGGAGTAGGGGAATTATGAACAGTAGGGAATTCTGACCACCACCGGAGGCTAACCGTTATGAAATGAATAGGACACATGTATTCAATGATGCCTAGAGCAACATTCTGGCACAAAATGAGGATGTGGCGATGATAAAACATGAGATGGATGATCATAGATGCTATTCTGACATTACAGAGCCTTTCACTAATATGGGTATTACATACAAGAACAGAAAATTTCATTATTGTTGAATTGCTGGCGTCGCAGTACTCAGGCGTGACGGACAGTATATTATAAAACATGGACACGCTAAATAAATGCAATAAAAGTAATGAAAACAAAGTGTGGAATGGGCCCTGCTGAAGAGTCAACATTCTCTTACGTCCCAGTACCCATTCCAATGCCTTAGACTGTGGTAAACAACATAGTCTTCCTCAGGGGTTCCACAGGTGTAATTTAACCTCCCAGGGTGCTATAGATTATCTTTCTGCAGAACAATTAGATTGTATAATGAGGTCAGAGCAGTAGCACTCCAACATTGGCTAGACAAACTGGGTTACAGATTCTACATGCAAAGAATGAAAATTGTCCTAATGTGTAAAGGATTGCATTCCTGTGGTAGGGAAAGGACACTGGAAGTCCTACTAACATGCCTGAAAATTAGTAGTGTACATAATATTATTACCAGTTATGTATATAGCAGTATATCATAAATTACTTTAGCTATCATCAGCAAAGAGAACTTTCACATTTAGTATCATAACACTCTATAATACGCAGCTCCCCTTCCATCACCCAAACCACATGGGACCTTAAGGCCCACCTCTTCATCAAAGGTTACCGGTTTCTCCTCATAACCCATTACTCCACTCACCCTCCAACTGCAAGCCTACCAGGGCAGGACCCCCAGCCCTCTTCCTCTCCTCCTAGCACAATCATGGTCACCAGTTGCCCCTGTTCCCCAGACTCCCATGCTCCACCAGTGACTTTGATTCTGAGCATCCACCCACTTGTTGGGTATAGGATCACTGAAGGCACATATAAGTGAACGATGATAATAATAATAATAATCATTGAGAAAGAGTAAATAGAAAACAATCAAGCTTCATCATCGTTATGGCACTTCCTAAAATAAAAGGCCAAACTCTCTGCCCAATACTGGATCATTTATTTAATATTGGTGATGTCTTTTGATGGATGGACTGAAGAGATACTTGTGAGGGGCTGAGTCTTCCTGCAGACTCATTAATGCTGATGAATATTACCTGAACCTGATAGAGGCAAACAGGATAGCTAGTCCCAAATGCAACGGAGAATGGACTTTCTGTATCGCTCACTAAATCTGCTCTAATAAATAACTCAGACAGAATGTCAGGCAAAGTGTGATTGATTGACATTATAACCAGCCATATCCTAGATAGCGCAACACCAAGAATACCTGATAATAAATGGCTTAATTAAACCTAGGGGCAAATTTACTAAGTCTTTGTATAATTACACTGACGTTAAATAATAAGAATTTACTTACCGATAATTCTATTTCTCGTAGTCCGTAGTGGATGCTGGGGACTCCGTCAGGACCATGGGGATTAGCGGCTCCGCAGGAGACAGGGCACAAAAGTAAAAGCTTTAGGATCAGGTGGTGTGCACTGGCTCCTCCCCCTATGACCCTCCTCCAAGCCTCAGTTAGGATACTGTGCCCGGACGAGCGTACACAATAAGGAAGGATTTTGAATCCCGGGTAAGACTCACACCAGCCACACCAATCACACTGTACAACCTGTGATCTGAACCCAGTTAACAGCATGATAACAGAGGAGCCTCTGAAAAAATGGCTCACAACAATAATAACCCGATTTTTGTAACAATAACTATGTACAAGTATTGCAGACAATCCGCACTTGGGATGGGCGCCCAGCATCCACTACGGACTACGAGAAATAGAATTATCGGTAAGTAAATTCTTATTTTCTCTGACGTCCTAAGTGGATGCTGGGGACTCCGTCAGGACCATGGGGATTATACCAAAGCTCCCAAACGGGCGGGAGAGTGCGGATGACTCTGCAGCACCGAATGAGAGAACTCCAGGTCCTCCTCAGCCAGGGTGTGCCCCTGACCAAGTAGCTGCTCGGCAAAGTTGTAAAGCCGAGACCCCTCGGGCAGCCGCCCAAGATGAGCCCACCTTCCTTGTGGAATGGGCATTTACATATTTTGGCTGTGGCAGGCCTGCCACAGCATGTGCAAGCTGAATTGTACTACACATCCAACTAGCAATCGTCTGCTTAGAATCAAGAGCACCCAGTTTATTGGGTGCATACAGGATAACAGCAAGTCAGTTTTCCTGACTCCAGCCGTCCTGGAAACCTATATTTTCAGGGCCCTGACAACATCTAGCAATTTGGAGTCCTCCAAGTCCCTAGTAGCCGCAGGTACCACAATAAGCTGGTTCAGGTGAAACACTGACACCACCTTAGGGAGAAACTGGGGACGAGTCCTCAGTTCTGCCCTGTCCGAATGGACAATCAGATATGGGCTTTTGTGAGACAAAGCCGCCAATTCTGACACTCGCCTGGCCGAGGCCAGGGCCAACAGCATGGTCACTTTCCATGTGAGATATTTCAAATCCACAGATTTGAGCGGTTTAAACCAATGTGATTTGAGGAATCCCAGAACTACGTTGAGATCCCACAGTGCCACTGGAGGCACAAAAGGGGGTTGTATATGCAGTACTCACTTGACAAACTTCTGGACTTCAGGAACTGAAGCCAATTCTTTCTGGAAGAAAATCGACAGGGCCGAAATTTGAACCTTAATGGACCCCAATTTGAGGCCCATAGACACTCCTGTTTGCAGGAAATGCAGGAATCGACCGAGTTGAAATTTCTTCGTGGGGCCTTCCTGGCCTCACACCACGCAACATATTTTCGCCACATGTGGTGATAATGTTGTGCGGTCACCTCCTTCCTGGCTTTGACCAGGGTAGGAATGACCTCTTCCGGAATGCCTTTTTCCCTTAGGATCCGGCGTTCAACCGCCATGCCGTCAAACGCAGCCGCGGTAAGTCTTGGAACAGACATGGTACTTGCTGAAGCAAGTCCCTTCTTAGCGGCAGAGGCCATGAGTCCTCTGTGAGCATCTCTTGAAGTTCCAGGTACCAAGTCCTTCTTGGCCAATCCGGAGCCACGAGTATAGTTCTTACTCCTCTACGTCTTATAATTCTCAGTACCTTGGGTATGAGAAGCAGAGGAGGGAACACATACACTGACTGGTACACCCACGGTGTTACCAGAGCGTCCACAGCTATTGCCTGAGGGTCTCTTGACCTGGCGCAATACCTGTCCAGTTTTTTGTTCAGGCGGGACGCCATCATGTCCACCTTTGGTCTTTCCCAATGGTTCACAATCATGTGGAAGACTTCCCGATGAAATCCCCACTCTCCCGGGCGTCGGAATGAACACTGCTGACAGTGCTATCACCTGATTTTCCGCCCAGCGAAGAATCCTTGCAGTTTCTGCTATTGCCCTTCTGCTTCTTGTGCCGCCCTGTCTGTTTACGTGGGCGACTGCCGTGATGTTGTCCCACTGGATCAATACCGGCTGACCTTGAAGCAGAGGTCTTGCTAAGCTTAGAGCATTGTAACTTGCCCTTAGCTCCAGTATATTTATGTGGAGAGAATTCTCCAGACTTGATCACACTCCCTGGAAATTTTTTTTTTTTTTTTTTCCCTGTGTGACTGCTCCCCAGCCTCTCAGGCTGGCATCCCTGGTCACCAGGACCCTTCCTGAATGCCGAATCTGCGGCCCATTAGTAGATGAGTACTTTGCAGCCACCGCAGAAGAAACACCCTTGTCCTTGGAGACAGGGTTATCCGCTGATGCATCTGAAGATGCGATCCGGACCATTTTTCCAGCAGATCCCACTGAAAAGTTCTTGCGTGAAAACTGCCGAATGGAATCGCTTCGTAAGAAGCCACCATTTTTCCCAGGACCCTTGTGCAATGATGCACTGACACTTTTCCTGGTTTTAGGAGGTTCCTGACTAGCTCGGATAACTCCCTGGCTTTCTTCTCCGGGAGAAACACCCTTTTCTGGACTGTGTCCAGAATCATCCCTAGGAACAGCCGATGTGTCGTCGGAAACAACTGCGGTTTTGGAATATTTAGAATCCACCCGTGCTGTCGTAGAACTACTTGAGATAGTGCTACTCCGACCTCCAACTGTTCTCTGGACCTTGCTCTTATCAGGAGGTCGTCCATTTTCTTTGAAGAAGAATCATCATTTCGGCCATTACCTTGGTAAAGACCCGGGGTGCCGTGGACAATCCAAACGGCAGCGTCTGAAACTGATAGTGACAGTTCTGTACCACGAACCTGAGGTACCCTTGGTGAGAAGGGCAAATTGGGACATGGAGGTAAGTATCCCTGATGTCCCGGGACACCCTATAGTCCCCTTCTTCCTGGTTCGCTATCACTGCTCTGAGTGACTCCATCTTGATTTGAACCTTTGTAAGTGTTCAAATATTTCAGATTTAGAATAGGTCTCACCGAGCCTTCTGGCTTCAGTACCACAACATAGTGTGGAATAATACCCCTTTCCTTGTTGTAGGAGGGGTACTTTGATTATCACCTGCTGGGAATACAGCTTGTGAATTGTTTCCAATACTGCCTCCCTGTCGGAGGGAGACGTTGGTAAAGCAGACTTCAGGAACCTGCGAGGGGGAAACGTCTCGACTTTCCAATCTGTACCCCTGGGATCCTACTTGTAGGATCCAGGGGTCCTGTACGGCCCCAGCGTCATGCTGAGAAACTTGGCAGAAGCGGTGGAGGCTTCTGTTCCTGGGAATGGGCTGCCTGCTGCAGTCTTCTTCCCTTTCCTCTATCCCTGGGCAGATATGACTCTTATGGGGACGAAAGGACTGAGGCTGAAAAGACGGTGTCTTTTTCTGCAGAGATGTGACTTAGGGTAAAAACGGTGGATTTTCCAGCAGTTGCCGTGGCCACCAGGTCCGATGGACCGACCCCAAATAACTCCTCCCCTTTATACGGCAATACTTCTTTGTGCCGTTTGGAATCTGCATCACCTGACCACTGTCGTGTCCATAAACATCTTCTGGCAGATATGGACATCGCACTTACTCTTGATGCCAGAGTGCAAATATCCCTCTGTGCATCTCGTATATATAGAAATGCATCCTTTAAATGCTCTATAGTCAATAAAATACTGTCCCTGTCAAGGGTATCAATATTTTTAGTCAGGGAATCCGACCAAGCCACCCCAGCTCTGCACATCCAGGCTGAGGCGATCGCTGGTCGCAGTATAACACCAGTATGTGTGTATATACTTCTTAGGATATTTTCCAGCCTCCTATCAGTTGGCTCCTTGAGGACGGCCCTATCCGGAGACGGTACCGCCACTTGTTTTGATAAGCGTGTGAGCGCCTTATCCACCCTAAGGGGTGTTTCCCAACGCGCCCTAACTTCTGGCGTGAAAGGGTATACCGCCAATAATTTTCTATCGGGGGAAACCCACGCATCATCACACACTTCATTTAATTTATCTGATTCAGGAAAAACTACAGTTAGTTTTTTCACACCCCACATAATACCCTTTTTTGTGGTACTTGTAGTATCAGAAATATGTAACACCTCCTTCATTGTCCTTAACAAGTAACGTGTGGCCCTAAAGGAAAATACGTTTGTTTCTTCACCGTCGACACTGAAATCAGTGTCCGTGTCTGTGTCTGTGTCGACCGACTGAGGTAAATGGGCGTTTTAAAGCCCCTGACGGTGTTTGAGACGCCTGGACAGGTACTATTTTTTTGCCGGCCGTCTCTGTTGACATTATCACGTAATTCCTTGAATAAGCCATCCATTCCGGTGTCGACTCCCTAGAGAGTGACATCACCATTACAGGCAATTGCTCCGCCTCCTCACCAACATCGTCCTCATACATGTCGACACACACGTACCGACACACAGCACACACACAGGGAATGCTCTGATAGAGGACAGGACCCCACTAGCCCTTTGGGGAGACAGAGGGAGAGTTTGCCAGCACACACCAAAAACGCTATAATTATACAGGGACAACCTTTATATAAGTGTTTTTCCCTTATAGCCTTTTAATATATATAGTCATATCGCCAAATAAGTGCCCCCCCCTCTCTGTTTTAACACCGTTTCTGTAGTGCAGTGCAGGGGAGAGCCTGGGAGCCTTCCCACCAGCATTTCTGTGAGGGAAAATGGCGCTGTGTGCTGAGGAGAATAGGCCCCGCCCCCTTTTCGGCAAGCTTCTTCTCCCGTTTTTCTGAGACCTGGCAGGGGTTAAATACATCCATATAGCCCCCAGGGGCTATATGTGATGTATTTTTAGCCAGAATAAGGTACTATCATTGCTGCCCAGGGCGCCCCCCCCAGCGCCCTGCACCCTCAGTGACCGCTGCTATGAAGTGTGCTGACAACAATGGCGCACAGCTGCAGTGCTGTGCGCTACCTTATGAAGACTGAAAAGTCTTCTGCCGCCGGTTTCTGGACCTCTTCACTTTTCGGCATCTGCAAGGGGGTCGGCGGCGCGGCTCCGGGACGAACCCCAGGGTGAGACCTGTGTTCCGACTCCCTCTGGAGCTAATGGTGTCCAGTAGCCTAAGAAGCCAATCCATCCTGCACGCAGGTGAGTTCACTTCTCTCCCCTAAGTCCCTCGATGCAGTGAGCCTGTTGCCAGCAGGACTCACTGAAAATAAAAAACCTAACAAAACTTTTACTCTAAGCAGCTCTTTAGGAGAGCCACCTAGATTGCACCCTTCTCGGCCGGGCACAAAAATCTAACTGAGGCTTGGAGGAGGGTCATAGGGGGAGGAGCCAGTGCACACCACCTGATCCTAAAGCTTTTACTTTTGTGCCCTGTCTCCTGCGGAGCCGCTAATCCCCATGGTCCTGACGGAGTCCCCAGCATCCACTTAGGACGTCAGAGAAAAAATGTTAACAAAAGGAGAGAATGCAGTTATCATGCTTATCATATCTGTCCAAGCAAGACTAATACAGGTTGAGTATCCCTTATCCAAAATGCTTGGGACCAGAAGTATTTTGGATATGGGATTTTTCCGGATTTTGGAATAATTGCATACCATAATGAGATATCATGGTGATGGGACCTAAATCTAAGCACAGAATGCATTTATGTTACATATACACATTATACACACAGCCTGAAGGTAGTTTTAGCCAATATTTTTTTATAACTTTGTGCATTAAACAAAGTGTGTCTACATTCACACAATTCATTTATGTTTCACATACACCTTATACACACAGCCTGAAGGTAATTTAATACAATATTTTTAATAACTTTGTGTATTAAACAAAGTTTGTGTGCATTGAGCCATCAAAAAACAAAGGTTTTACTATCTCACTCAAAAAAGTCCGTATTTCGGAATATTTGGATATGGGATACTCAACCTGTACAACGTTTGGACATTTCATTACACTGAATAACAAGCAACCATGTCAGCACATTTCCTAGAACATAACGTTTTGCTTGGACAAACAGGTTGTCTGTGTCAACTAACGTTAACATACATTTTTTTCCCCTTTATAGAGTCTTATGAGGAATAATACGTGTATTAAGTTTAGACTGATAGTAAAAGTGGGTGTGAATCCTTGTAAAGCCCTATATAACATGGTATCCGGATGGCAGGTCAACACTACTTATGTCGGCAGTTAATAGGTCAACCACTATTGGTTAACATTGGCATGGTCAACATGGGGAAAAGGTCGACTCATTAAAACTTTCGACATGGGACAAATTGACACATGAAAAAATTGACATGGCTTTTTAAAAAACAATTTTTTTTTAGATATTTAACTTTTTCACACTTTACTATCCACGCGGACTACGATTGGGAATCATAACCTGTGCCAAGTGAAGCGAGGCAACTTGCACGTAGAATGGCGAGCAACGCAAGGGGATGCGGTGTACCAATTGTGGTTCCTAGTCACGTCATGGATAAAACGACACTAAAAACAGCAATATTGACCTTTTCATGTGTCGACTATATTAATATCGACCATGGTAATGGTTATGTTTCAAAAGGGTCAAACTAATGACTGTCGACCCTTACCATAAACCATATAACAATAGGTTACGCTTGCCTAATCTGTAATTATGCCCTCCGGGAGATCTAGTGGGAACAGGCGTGAGGCAGAGAATTGGGTCCTCGTGGCACCTCCCTGCATGTTGTAGTGCCCGAAATTCACAGTATTACATCACAAGCCCATGACGACAAGTATGTATTGCATACCTGTAGTTTGCCTGGAGGACTACACTGCAGGGATCCGTCGGAGCACAGGTAAGGGATATTTCCCCCTGGAGGACTACACTGCAGGGATCTGCTGGAGCTAAGGATATCCCACCTGGAGGACTACACGGCAGGGATCCGTCGGAGCACAGGTAAGGGATATTTCCCCCTGGAGGACTACACTGCAGGGATCTGCTGGAGCTTAGAATATCCCACCTGGAGGACTACACTGCAGGGTTCCGGTGGAGCACAGGTAAGGAATGTTTCCATGGAGGACTACACTGCAGGGATCTGCTGGAGCTAAGGATATCCCACCTGGAGGACTACACTGCAGGGATCCGTCGGAGCACAGGTAAGGGATATTTCCCCCTGGAGGACTACACTGCAGGGATCTGCTGGAGCTAAGGATATCCCACCTGGAGGACTACACTGCAGGGATCCACCGGAGCACAGGTAACAAATGTTTTCCTGGAGGACTACACTGCAGGGTTCCGGTGGAGCACAGGTAAGGAATGTTTCCCTGGAGGACTACACTGCTGGGATTAGCCGGAACACAGGTAAGGGATATTTCCCCCTGGAGAACTACACTGCAGGGATCTGCTGGAGCTAAGGATATCCCATCTGGAGGATAACACTGCAGGGATCCGGCGGAGCACAGGTAAGGAATGTTTCCCTGGAGGACTACACTGCAGGGATCCGGCGGAGCTCAGGTAAAGAATGTTTCCCTGGGAGGACTACACTGCAGGGTATCGGCGGAGCACAGGTAATGAATGTTTCCCGAGAGGACTACACTGCAGAGATCCGCCGGAGCACAGGTAAGGAATGTTTCCCTGGGAGTACTACACTGCACGGACCCGCCGGAGCACAGGTAACAAATTTTTTCCTGGAGGACTACACTGCAGGGTTCCGGCGGAGCACAAGTAAGGAATGTTTCCATGGAGACTACACTGCAGGGACCCGCCGGAGCACAGGTAAGGAATGTTTCCCTGGAGGACTACACTGCAGGGATCCGGCAGAGCACAGGTAACTAATGTTTTCCTGGAGGACTACACTGCAGGGTTCCGGCGGGGCACAGGTAACAAATGTTTTCCTGAAGGACTACACTGCAGGGTTCCGACGGAGCACAGGTAAGGAATGTTTCCCTGGAAGACTACACTGAGGATCCGCCGGAGCACAGGTAAGGAATGTTTCCCTGGAGGACTACACTGAGGATCCGCCGGAGCACAGGTAAGGAATGTTTCCCTGGAGGACTACACTGCAGGGAGAATTACTTTTTATTTGTAAATTTGTAAAGTGCTGTGGATTACGCTGGCCCCACATTAATAAATGTTAATAAACTAATTTAATATTTATTTCTTAATTAAAATGGTGCTGACTGCAAAGGTGTATGTATGTGCACTATAATATTAGTCTGCTGACACTTTACCCAGTAACCAAGCTTGTGCCTATTTAAGTGATTACCAATTATAATCTCTGAGTAATGAGGCCTGTATATGCAAATTAACAAAATACAACTTTGAGATTCACAGCAACATGTTCCTTCAGTGCAACCACAATCCACACACATGCTGTTGGGTCATCTGCAACCTGATGCCTAGGACAGGGAGAAGCTCTGTGCCTGCCAACATGGGCTGTGCCAGGTACACCTCTCTCTAGGGCTGGTCAACAATACGTGTGTTGACATTGTCATGTCGACCATCTGAACCTCTCGAACTTTAATACCTGTCGACCATAAGCACTGTTGACTTTTTACATGCTGACCTAATGACCCCATTGACCATTAGTGGTCAACTGACCGTTTTCCGGGAGTGGTCCAGCGAACAGAGGCGTGTCCAGGTGTTTTGAGGGCGGATGTCTGACGTCAAATCCGGGACCTGCATCGCTGGATCCATCGCAAATGGTAAGTAGGTCTAGGGCTGCGCTTGTTTTACGTGAAACTGTTTTAGCATATCAGGGCTACACAAGCGTTCGGAGCCCTGCAATGCTAAAATACACTCCCCCATAGGCGGCGCCAGGTTGGTCACACGGGCAGCAAAAATTTGGTACGTGCAATCAACTCAGAATGACCCCCTATGGGCCTAATTCAGACCTGGTCGCAGCAGCAAAATTGTCCTCTAATGGACAAAACCATGTGCACTGCAGGGGGGCAGATATAACATGTGCAGAGAGAGTTAGATTTGGTTGGGGTGTGTTCAAACTGGCTGCTTAATTTTCACACTGCAATTTAAATTTCAGTTTAAACACACCCCACCCAAATCTGACTCTCTCTGCACATGTTACATCTGCCCCACCTGCAGTGCAGCATGGTTTTGCTCAACTGCTAACTTTTTGGGATTGCTAACAACTCTGAATAAGCCCCAAAGACAAGTTAAATAATGCTATACCACGACAACAGTTCTGCCTCTTCCCTGCAATGCTCATGTTTTCTGTACTTCTACAAGAACATGTAATTCCCATGTGCATGCGAGTAGTGATGTTACTTATCTGGGCTAAACCGTGCCCCACTTATCCATCCAGGAACCGTCTAAAAGACATGTCTTAACAGGAACGTGACGAGTGCAGTACCCAGGCAATTAATAGAAGGTACTGCAGTCAGCAAAGCTAAATTTAGAAAGTCACAGGTGTAGTGATTTGAAGCCTCTCCCCCCAAGGAGGCTACGGGGGTGCTGGGAGGCGCAAGAGCTGCTGGGAAACGTGGTTCTCCCATCGGGGGGGGGGGTTGTCACACACACACACACACACACACACACACACACTCACTGCTGCTGCAGTAGACCAGGCTTCCGACGCTGGAGAAGATTCCGCTTTGGAAGAAGAGTAATAACCGACTAATCTAATTGGGAACTTCCAATAATTAAATTAGTCCTCAGGAGTGGTGCTGCCGGGGTGCCAGATCAAGTACATATAGATTGTAAGCTTGCGAGCAGGGCCTTCCTACTTCTATGACTGTCTGTTTTTACCCAGTTTTGTTCTATCTCTGTTGATCCAACTGTGAAGCGCAACGTAACATGCTGAGCTACATAAGAAACGGTTAATAAATAAATAAGTCCCAGTGAGGTTTCCTAAAAATAACGATTTAAAGAAAACATAAATAAATCAGACACGCCCTGGAGATGCGTGAAAAAAGACACTGTATGATCACCTCGTCCCATTTTTTGTCCCGCAATTGAATACCACAACACAGGGGCTTCAGGAAAAACTGTAGTTTTTATTACAATTTTACAGCCAACAATTGAATCTGCCCCTATGACATCAAAAGGAAATCTGTGTTGGGTAGACCCCCCCCTCTTGCACACTCTGCATTCCAGCAGTAGACATCATGTGATCAGAATGTCGTTATACATTAGTTTGAATATTACGGTAACAGGAGCAGTTTTCTGAATTAAGGGGTAGCTGTCCTTCCCTCTATAGACCGTATATTAGTGGCAGTATACTCCAGGATGCATCACCAACAAAATACTATTTCTTTATCATTTTAAGCTTCCACTGCATTCTGCTTTTATGGTTGGAAAATATACGTTATGGTAAGAACATAGCGTTGATAACGGTATTTCTCCTATGTCCACAGGATAACATTGGGATATGATGGAGCAACAGCGGATTGGCACCAAACGATCACAAGCTTTCTGGCCTCCCAGGATGCGACGGGCTCGTCCATATAATCCCGCCCACCGACTCAGTCAAATCAGTTGTTTCCAAAGCATTTAGGCAGGAGCATTATGTAGAACCCTATTCAGGCGAGAAGAACACACATGCACACCCGTCCACACTAGAGGGAAGAGGTTAGTGAGTATAAAGATTCTCAAATCAGGTGCGTCAGGGTGGGATCCCTGTGGAAACCTGTGGACATAGGAGAAATACTGTTATCAACAGTAAGTTCTTACCATGAGGTATATTTCTCCGGCTGGGTCCACAGGTTATCTACAGGATAACATTGGGACTTCCCAAACCAATTTTTAGTGGTGGGGACTCTCCTGATTAGACAGGAGAACCTTTCACCCGAATTCAGCGTCATGGGAGGCAAAGGTATCCAAGGCATAATGTCAAATGAAAGTGTTAATGGAAGACCATGTGGCTGCCTTACATATCTGTTCTGCTGAAGCACCCTGTTGTGCTGCCCATGATGGACCTACCTTACGTGTAGAGTGAGCAGAGACAGTAGCCAGAACAGGGAGATCAGCTCGAGAGTATACTTCTGAAATGGTCAGTCGGAGCCATCTTGCTAGCGTCTGTTTAGTAGCAGGCCATCCCCTCTTATGAAATCCGTAGAGAATGAAGAGAGAATCTGTCTTTCTGATGGCACTGGTACGGTTCACGTGGATTCTTAATGCACGGACTACGTCCAGCGACGCTTTTCCCGCAGACAGTATCAATACCTGAAAAGCCGGGACTACAATTTCTTCATTAAGGCAGTGGTTCCCAAACTGTGTGCCTAGGCACCCTGGGGTGCCTCAGGACTCTTGCAGGGGTGCCTTGGATTGGTGGTCCAGGACAAATGTAAATTATTTATGATCAGTGTAACAGGCAAAACCAGTGCATGTGGCTGCCAATCATAATATGTGGACAAACAGAAGCAATTCCTGTACCACATCACACAATTGAACCTAAGGATAACATATAAACACAATTTACTTCATTAAATTATTATTCTAAATCTCTTAATAAAAAAGTTTTGGCCTAGGAGTGCCGTGAAAAAAAATTCTGATACTCTAGAGCACCGTGATTCAAAAAAGTTTGGGAACCACTGCATTAAGGTGAAACTTCGAGACCACCTCTGGAAGATAACCAGACTTAGTTCTGAGAACCGCTTTATCTGGATAAAAAAAATCAGAAAAGAAGACTTACATGACAGCGTTCCTATATCTGATACTCTTCTAGCTGATGCCATAGTCAGTAGAAAGAGTACTTTAGCTGTTGACCATTTAAGATCCACTTTTTTAAGTGGTTCAAACGGCACCCCTTGAAGGGCTTTGAGGACCAGACTTAAATCCCAAAGGTACTGCAGGAGGAACAAAAGGTGGTTGAATGTGCAGCATTCCCTGGAAAAAAGTACGCACATCCTGTAAAGTGGCAATTTTCTTTTGAAACCATACAGTCAATGGTGAAACTTGAACTCTCAAGGAAGCCACCTTCAATCCCTTATCCATTCCTGCCTGAAGGAAATCTAAGATTCTGGATACTCTGAAAGATTTTGGATCCATACTTCTTTCACTGCACCAATGAATATAGGCTTGCCATATTTGGTGATAAATGCGAGCAGAGGAGGGCTTACTTGCTCTAAGCTTTGTTTAAATTACCTGTTGTGAAAAACCTCTTGACTTCAGGAGAGAGGTTTCAACAGCCACGCCGTCAAAGACAGCCGATTCAGATGTCTGTGATAACAAGGACCCTGCATCAGTAGATCTGGACGTTGAGGGAGCAGAATTGGAGTATCCATTGACATCCTCTGCAGATCTATGTACCAATGCCTTCTGGGCCAAGCCGGAGCTATTAAAATCACAGCACCCTTTGCTTGCTTTATTTTCCTCACCACCCTGTGTAGCAGGGAGAATGGAGGAAACAGATATGCCAGATGAAATTTCCATTTCACTGACAGTGCGTCCACTAGGATCGCTCCGGGGTCTTTAGTTCTTGACCCGTATGCCGAAACTTTGTTGTTCAGACGGGACGCCATGAGATCTATCTCTGGCAACTCCCACTTGTCTACTAGAGTCTGGAATACTTCCTGGTGTAGAGCCCTTTTGGTTGCTTGAATGGTGTGTCGACTGAGAAAATCCGCTTCCCAGTTTAGGACTCCTGGAACGAACACTGCGGACAATGCTGGAAGATGGAGCTCTGCCCACTTTAGTATGCGACTTACCTCCTTCATTGCTCTTTGGCTGCGAGTTCCTCCCTGATGGTTGAGGTACGCTACTGCCGTTGCATTGTCCGAACAGATCTGGACTGGTTTTCCTTGCAGAATGTCCTTTGCTTGAATCAGTGCCATGTATATGGCCCGAATTTCCAACAGATTTATTGGCAGGCAACTTTCTTCTGTGGTCCAGTGTCCCTGGAACCATAATTTTCCGGACACTGCTCCTCAGCCCTGAAGACTGGCATCCGTTGTCAGGATCTCCCAATCTGATATCCAAAAGGGTCTAGATGGGATGTCTGTAGCCACCAGGCTAATTACCTTTTTACCTTTACTGGAAGTACCATAATTTGTTTCTTTATTGTCTGATGTACTCCATTCCATCTGGTCAGAATCAGATGTTGCAAAGGTCTTGAGTGGAATTGTGCATATTCCACCATGTCGAATGTTGACACCATCAACCCCATCACTCGCACTGTTGTGTGAACTGATATTGTTTGACTGTGCAACAATTCTTGAGTCATTAACTGCACCTTGGATATCTTTTCCACAGGTAAGAATATTTTCTGCAGACTTGAATCCAATACAGCCCCTAAGTGAATCATCCGTTGTGACGGAATCAGAGACGACTTTGCCCAATTTATGAGCCATCCGTGGTTCTGTAGACAAGATACTGTCTGTTGGAGATGGCTCAAGAGCAATTCCTGGGATTGTGCCAGGACTAAAAGATTGTCGATGTATGGGAAAATCCTTATCCCCTGCTTGCGGAGATAAGCTGCCATAACCACCATGATCTTGGTAAATACTCTGGGGGCTGTAGCTAACCCAAAGGGTAATGCCTGGAATTGAAAATGTTGCTGGAGGATAGCGAACCTGAGGTAACACTGATCGGACAATGCTATCGGCACATGCAGGTAAGCATCCTGTATATCCAGAGATACCATGTAATCCCCTGGTTCCATGGCCAAAACTATGGAGCGTAATGTCTCCATGTGGAACCTTGGGACCCAAATGTATTTGTGTAACATTTTGAGATTGAGGATGGGCCGAAATGACCAATTTGGCTTCTGGACCAAAAATAGGTTGTGCCGGGGGTACTGTAATAATTACCCTGGACTGAAGCAATTTCTGAACTGCTTCTTGCAGGGCCCTCGCCTTCACCTCTATATGAGACGGGCTGGTGCAAAAAAACCTTCGAGGAGGCTGCTTCTTGAAAGGGAAAACATAACCCAGAGATACCACTTCTTGCACTCAGGCGTCTGTTGTCGACTGCTGCTATATATGTGCAAACTGAAGAAGACGGCCCCCTACCTTCGAGTCCCCCAGGTGGAGGCCCGCACCATCAGGCTGATGGTTTCTGATCTGGTTTGGAAGCTGGCCCTCTGGTTGCCCATTGCTTCTTTGCTTTACCAGACTTATTGTACTGGGTTTGCCTTGATTCATTTTTACCTTTTGTTTTACCTTGCCACCGAAATGACCGAAATCCTGAGCCCTTAGGCTTAGGGTTATAACTGTCAGGTGACCTGACCTTCTTGGATTCAGCTGCTGACTCCAGAATATCTGTCAGTTCCTTACCAAAAAGGATGTTCCCAACAAAAGGCAAAGCTTCCAGAACCTTTTTGGATTCTGAATCGGCTTTCCATGTACGTAGCCAAATTGCTTTGCGAGCAGCTACCGTTAAAGCTGATGCTTTAGAAGCAATCGTACCCATATCCATTGCTGCTTCTTCTAAGAATAGCGCAGCCTGTTTAATATGGGCCTCCTGCTCCCTAGTAGGTGCTGAGAGCCCATTTTCCAGTTCTTCAGCCCATTCAACTACTGCTGTTGCCATCCAGGCTGAGGCCATAGCCGGCCTTATGACTGCCCCTGACAGAGAAAATATGTTTTTCAAAAAACTATCAACTCTTCTGTCTGTGACATCATTTAATGACGTAGATGACAAAGGCAAGATAGATTTTCGCACTAATCGAATGACATGCGTATCTAACTTAGGAGGTACTTCTCTTTTTAAACAGTCCCCAGCTGGAAAAGGGTAGAAAGAATCACATTTTTTTTTTATTCTGTATTTCCTATTGGGCGTAGCCCAAGGTTCCTCCATAATTTCCGTCAGTTCCTCTGACCCTGGAAACTCAACCCTAACTGTTTTGGGACGTTTAAACACAGGTGCTTTAGTTTTTATTATTGGCTCAGCTGAATCCTCTAGAGACAGAATAGCCTTCATTGCTCCAATTAACTCAGCTATATCCACTGAGCTGAAACCTTCATATGGTGAAGTGGAGTATATGGAGTCATCATCTGTTGTATGATCCTGTGTAGCCTGTGAATTTGATGATATATTTACCCTTGTTTTATCAGCATGTTGACTTGTAGAAGCTGTTGGGACTATACCATAAGATAGGAGCTGCATGTATGGGTTAAAAGTGTACCCTATTCCTGAAGATGAAGCTGCAGGAACCAACCTGTCAGCTATTCTGGATAAGGTTTGTGCAAACACAGGCCAAGGTGGATCTATTTGTCGTTGAACGGGGATCTGCCCTGCAATCTGCTGAAACGAAAAATAGTTTGCACATAACCAATCGAGTGCCAAAGTTTGAGTTGATAACCCCACCTTGCAGGATAAACATGTTATATGAGTGTTGGTGTTACTGTTAATGTAACCTTGTCACCTTTGCCGCTCTTAGACATGATAAACAATCAGCTTTTCACAGTATACTACACAATCTGTGACTGTAATCACTTCACATGTATAAAAGTGATATCAATCTGACCCCAACCCAAGCACCAGCATTGAGGCCCAGAAGAAACCACTGACAAACATATATAAAGTCAGCAATCACACAGTCAGTCACATGTTATATATTAGTCATATATTTGTCAGATGACCATATTATCAACTACGAACACATTTCAAGTATGTAGGAGTACATCTACTGCATTCTGTTCTATACAGTTATTTAACGTATTCAGACGCATTGCGAAGAAAACCACAGTATTGTACACAAACTCATATGCAATAGGCACTAACGTTAACTATTCGTACTGACAAAAAGTAGATAGAAATTTAGTGCTGTATAACCCTTACTCCGTAAAATACAGGGAGACTCACCCCACTTCCAGGATCGATCAATACGTTTAGCAAACGCTGAGTGGATCCAGACGCTACTAGTGTACACTGCCGCTCCGGTAACTCTTTCGTGGACACAGACGCTCAATGAACGCTAGTGCATGCAGACGCTCATGTCTGCGACCCAGTCTCTTAGCGGTAAACTTTAGTGTATACAGACGCAGCGGCCTATGCTGCGACCGAGTCCCCTCGTGGTAGCGTCTGAGACGGAAGTGAGGCAATCAGTTCATGGCGGGAGACGCACGGGAACTGGTCATGAACTGGGGGGAGGGGCAACCAGGAGAGAGTCTGACTCCCCACTGCTGACATCAACCCTAGGGATCGCAGCCTCAAACTAATCCTGGCGCCTTATGATCCCTAAAGCCTAGCGCTGGAGCACCCGTGGTGGCGGCGCGCCAGCTACTGTTTGGTAGTCTCCTCCTTAACAGTGCGGCTGTGTCCGAATTCCCCTTCTAAGCGGAACCGATGCCTTACCTTCTCCCCGTGCTCCGGCCACAGCCTGGTAACGTCTGCTGGACCTGCTAGTATATCCGACACAGACGCCCGTCGAGACAGCACTTGTACCGTGGGTAAGCGTTGTTGAAGTGACTCTTTCCAATATGCGTGTAAGACGCTGTTAGGAAAGGTTACTCAAAAACATAGTAAGACTATAAAAATAAGATTTTACTCACCGGTAAATCTATTTCTCGTAGTCCGTAGTGGATGCTGGGGACTCCGTAAGGACCATGGGGAATAGAGGCTCCGCAGGAGACTGGGCACAGCTAAGAAAGAATTAGGACTACCTGGTGTGCACTGGCTCCTCCCACTATGACCCTCCTCCAGACTTCAGTAAGGATACTGTGCCCGGAAGAGCTGACACAATAAGGAAAGGATTTTGAATCCCGGGTAAGACTCATACCAGCCACACCAATCACACCGTATAACTCGTGATATTATACCCAGTTAACAGTATGAACATAATAGAGCCTCTCAACAGATGGCACAACCATAACCCTTTTAGTTAACAATAACTATATACAAGTATTGCAGACAGTCCGCACTTGGGACGGGCGCCCAGCATCCACTACGGACTACGAGAAATAGATTTACCGGTGAGTAAAATCTTATTTTCTCTAACGTCCTAGAGGATGCTGGGGACTCCGTAAGGACCATGGGGATTATACCAAAGCTCCCAAACGGGCGGGAGAGTGCGGATGACTCTGCAGCACCGAATGAGAGAACTCAAGGTCCTCCTCAGCCAGGGTATCAATTTTGTAGAATTTTGCAAACGTGTTTGCCCCTGACCAAGTAGCAGCTCGGCAAAGTTGTAAAGCCGAGACCCCTCGGGCAGCCGCCCAAGAAGAGCCCACTTTCCTCGTGGAATGGGCTTTTACAGATTTAGGCTGCGGCAGGCCAGCCACAGAATGCGCAAGCTGAATTGAGCTACAAATCCAGCGAGCAATAGTCTGCTTTGAAGCAGGAGCACCCATCTTGTTTGGTGCATACAGGATAAACAGCGAGTCAGTCTTCCTGACTCCAGCCGTCCTGGAAACATAAATTTTCAAGGCCCTGACTACGTCCAGTAACTTGGAGTCCTCCAAGTCCCTAGTAGCCGCAGGCACCACGATAGGTTGGTTCAAGTGAAAAGCTAATACCACCTTAGGAAGAACTGGGGACTAGTCCTCAATTCTGCCCTATCCATATGGAAAATCCAATAGGGGCTTTTGCATGACAAAGCCGCCAATTTTGCCACCCGCCTTGCCGAAGCCAAGGCCAAAAGCATGACCACTTTCCACGTGAGATATTTTAAATTCACGGTTTTGAGTGGCTCAAACCAATGTGACTTTAAGAAACCCAACACCACTTTGAGGTCCCACGGTGCCACTGGAGGCACAAAAGGAGGCTGAATATGCAGCACTCCCTTGACAAATGTCTGAACTTCAGGCAGTGAAGCCAGTTCCATTATGGAAGAAAATCGATAGAGCCGAAATCTGGACTTTAATGGAACCCAATTGTAGGCCCATAGTCACCTCTGACTGTAGGAAGTGCAGAAATCGACCTAGCTGAAATTTCTCCTTTGGGGCCTTCCTGGCCTCACAGTACGCAACATATTTCCGCCATATGCGGTGATAATGGTTAGCGTTCACTTCTTTCCTAGCTTTAAATAGCGTAGGGATAACTTCTTCTGGAATTCCCTTTTCCTTCAGGGTCCGGCGTTCAACCGCCATGCCGTCAACGCAGCCGCGGTACGTCTTGAAACAGACAGGCCCCCTGCTGCAGCAGGTCCTGTCTGAGCGGCAGAGGCCATAGGTCCTCTGAGATCATTTCTTGGAGTTCTGTTTACCAAGCTCTTCTTGGCCAACCCGGAACAATGAGTATAGTTCTTACTCCTCTCCTTCTTATTATTCTCATTACCCTGGGTAAGAGAGGCAGAGAAGGGAACACATACACCGACTGGTACACCCACGGTGTTACCAGAGCGTCCACAGCTATCGCCTGAGGGTCCTTGACCTGGCGCAATATCTTTGTAACTTTTAGTTGAGGCGGGACGCCATCCTGTCCACCTGTGGCCTTTCCCAACGGTGTACAATCATTTGGAAGACTTCTGGATGAAGTCCCCACTCTCCCGGGTGGAGGTCGTGTCTTCTGAGAAAGTCTGCTTCTCAGTTGTCCACTCCGGGAATGAACACTGCTGACAGTGCTAACACATGATTTTCCGCCCATCGGAGAATCCTTGTGGCTTCTGCCATCGCCATCCTGCTTCTTGTGCCGCCCTGTCGTGTACATGAGCGACCGCCGTGATGTTGTCTGACTGGATCAGCACCGGCCGGTGTTGAAGCAGGGGTCTAGCCTGACTTAGGGCATTGTAAATGGCCCTTAGTTCCAGAATATTTATGTGTAGGGAAGTCTCCTGACTTTTCCATAGCCTTGGAAGTTTCTTCCCTGTGTGACTGCCCCCCAGCCTCGAAGGCTGGCATCCGTGGTCACCAGGACCCAGTCCTGTATGCCGAATCTGCGGCCCCCTAGAAGATGAGCACTCTGCAGCCACCACAACAACGACACCCTGGCCCTTGGAAACAGGGTTATCCGCCGATGCATCTGAAGATGCGACCCGGACCACATGTCCAACAGATCCCACTGGAAAATCCTTGAATGGGACCTGGCGAATGGAATTTCTTCGTAAGAAGCTACCATCCTTCCCAGGGCTCGCGTGCATTGATGCACCGACACCTGTATACGTATTAGGAGGTCTCTGTCTAGAGACGACAACTCCTTGGACTTCTCCTCCGGGAGAAAACCATTTTATCCTGTTCTGTGTCCAGAACCATACTCAGGAACAGTAGACGCGTCGTAGGAACCAGCTGCGACTTTGGAATATTCAGAATTCCGCCGTGCTGTTGTAGCACTTCCCGAGATAGTGCTACTCCGCCGAACAACTGCTCCCTGGACCTCGCCTTTATAAGGAGATCGTCCAAGTACGGGATAATTATTTCGGCCATTACCTTGGTAAATACCTCGGTGCCGGGGACAGACCAACGGCAACGTCTGGAATTGGTAATGACAATCCTGTACCACAATTTTGAGGTACTCCTGGTGAAAAGGGTAAATAGGGACATGCAGGTAAGCATCCTTGATGTCCAGTGATACCCTCCAGGCTTGCAATAATCGCCCTGAGCGATTCCATTTCGAACTTGAACCTTCGTATATAAGTGTTCAAGGCTTTCAATTTTAGAATGGGTCTCACCGAACCGTCTGGTTTCGGTACCACAACATTTTGGAATAGTAACCCCGGCCTTGTTGAAGGAGGGGTACCTAGATTTCACCTGCTGGAAGTGCAGCTTGTGAATTGCCGCCAGTACTACCTTTCTCCGAGGGCAGCAGGCAAGGCTGAGGTGAGGTAACGGCGAGGGGGAGTCGCCTCGAACTCCAGCCTGTATCCCTGTGATACTATTTGCAGAACCTAGGGATCCACCTGTTGGCAAACCCACTGGTCCCTGAAGTTCCCGAGACACGCCCCTACCGCACCTGTCTCCATGTGCCTTTTATAGGCAGCATCACCTGTCCACTGCCGGGTTTCTAATACCCTCCTGGCAGAATGGACATAGCATTAATTCTGGATGCCAGCCGGCAAATATCCCTCTGTGCATCCTTTATATATAAGACAACGTCTTTAATATGCTCTATGTTAGCAAACTATTTTCCCTGTCTTAGAGTATTAATATTATCTGACAGGGTATCAGACCACGCTGCAGCAGCACTATTTATGCTGAGGCGATTGCAGGTCTCAGTATATAACCTGAGTGTGTATATACAGACTTCAGGATAGTCTCCTGCTTTTTATCAGCAGGCTCCTTCAAGGTGGCCGTACCCTAAGACGGCAGTGCCACCTTTTTTGACAAACGTGTGAGCGCCTTATCCACCCTAAGGGATATCTCCCAACGTGACCTATCCTCTGGCGGGAAAGGGTACGCTATCAGTAACTTTTTAGAAATTACCAGTTTCTTATTGGGGGAACCCACGCTACTTTACACACTTCATTCATTCATCTGATGGGGGAACAAAACACTGGCTGCTTTTTCTCCCCAAAAATAAAACCCCTTTTATGTGGTACTTGGATTCATGTCAGAAATGCGTAACACATTTTTTATTGCCGAGATCATGTAACGGATGTTCCTAGTGGATTGTGTATATGTCTCAATCCCGTCGACACTGGAGTCAGACTCCGTGTCGACATCTGTGTCTGCCATCTGAGGTAACGGGCGCTTTTTTGAGCCCCTGATGGCCTTTGAGACGCCTGGGCAGGCGCGGGCTGAGAAGCCGGCTGTCCCTCAGCTGTTTTACGTCATCCAGCCTTGTAAGGAGTTGATATTGTCGTTTAATACCTTCCACCTATCCATCCACTCTGGTGTCGGCCCCATAGGGGACGACATCCCATTTATCGGCCTCTGCTCCACCTCCACGTAACCTTCCTCATCCCACATGTCGACACAGCCGTACCGACACACAGCACACACACAGGGAATGCTCTGACTGAGGACAGGACCCCACAAAGTCCTTTGGGGAGACAGAGAGAGAGTATGCCAGCACACACCAGAGCGCTATATAATGCAGGGAATAACACTATAACTGAGTGATTTTTCCCCCAATAGCTGCTTGTATAAACAATATTGCACCTAAATTTAGTGCCCCCCCTCTCTTTTTAACCCTTTGAGCCTGAAATCTACAGGGGAGAGCCTGGGGAGCTGTCTTTCAGCTACACTGTGAAGAGAAAATGGTGCCAGTGTGTTGAGGGAGATAGCTCCGCCCCTTTTTCGCGGACTTTTCTCCCGCTTTTTTATGGTTTCTGGCAGGGGTATTTATCACATATATAGCCTCTGGGGCTATATATTGTGATATATTTGCCAGCCAAGGTGTATTTATTGCTTCTCAGGGCGCCCCCCCCAGCGCCCTGCACCCTCAGTGACCGGAGTGTGAAGTGTGTATGAGGAGCAATGGCGCACAGCTGCAGTGCTGTGCGCTACCTTGGTGAAGACTGATGTCTTCTGCCGCCGATTTTCCGGATTTCTTCTTGCTTCTGGCTCTGTAAGGGGGCCGGCGGCGCGGCACCGGGACCGAACACCAATGGCCGGTTCCATGCGGTCGATCCCTCTGGAGCTAATGGTGTCCAGTAGCCTAAGAAGCCCAAGCTACCACCAGTTAGGTAGGTTCGCTTCTTCTCCCCTTAGTCCCTCGCTGCAGTGAGTCTGTTGCCAGCAGATCTCACTGTAAAATAAAAAACCTAACATATACTTTCTTTCTAGGAGCTCAGGAGAGCCCCTAGTGTGCATCCAGCTCGGCCGGGCACAGGATTCTAACTGAAGTCTGGAGGAGGGTCATAGTGGGAGGAGCCAGTGCACACCAGGAAGTCCTAATTCTTTCTTAGCTGTGCCCAGTCTCCTGCGGAGCCGCTATTCCCCATGGTCCTTACGGAGTCCCCAGCATCCACTAGGACGTTAGAGAAAATACATTAATAAAGCTTAGGGCTGCCAAAGAACAGCAGCCCTGTGACCATGGTCCAACTCCTGCCGCACCAAACAAAAAACTGATTTGACTGAGTCGGTGGGTGGGATTATATGGACGAGCCCGTTGCATCCTGGGAGGCCAGAAATCTTGTGCACGTTTGGTGCCAATCCGCTGTCGCTCCATCATATCCCAATGTTATCCTGTGGATAACCTGTGGACCCTGCTAGAGAAATAAACAAGTAGGACAAGTTCTTTGATAGTAGTCTGAGTAGGCTATACAAATTAGCATTACTTACAGTAAATGTAAGCATACAGTAACGCATAAATTCACATCCAAACTGACTGCCAAGCAACACCATGTTTTCATTCATAATGAATTTATTTAAACTTTGGGGGCTGAAAATGGAAAAGTTCCTAACTTTAATGAGAAGGAAAAATTATACTAATACTTTACAGACAATCCCTTCCACTTAGGGGGAATTCAATTAGATGCGTTAAAGTGTTATGTTTTCGAGTGTTAACTTAACAGCCCTATTGCCTGATAATTTCACTTCTCGCCTGTTATCGGGTGTTAACTTATCGTGCAATCCAATCAGAAATGGGTAGTAAGTGCTTCACCCGATAATTCTTGCTGGTTTTATAGGTGTAAATGAAGAAATCTGCCTGTACCAGGGTTGTAACTCCCAGAGGCAATGGAGACGCCTGCCTCCGGGCTCCAAGCCCTAAAGGGACACCTGCATGTACAGCAGCACCTGTGCGGGTCACAGTGTGACCGCTGCTCTTCCAACGGAGCTCTGCGGTGCACCCACTGCTGCTGCAGAGTTTATTAACTCTGTCCCAGGGGCCCTGCTAACACCTGCAATAGCGGACAGGACGGCTCCGGCCTGGTACCGCTCAACGATGGTGTACCTGCCGCTGTTGGATTGTGAGATTGGATCTGCCGGTGAACGTTAATTCTGCATGCTGCACACAGATAAATCTGGTGGGATTGACCATGACCCACCTGCCATCGTCACACAGCGCCTCCGGAGGACTGGGATGAACTTATGCCCGTGGCCTTTACCCCAAAAAATTACAAACTAATATTTAGATAACGGTATAGTCTATTAGCGGCCATAATAAAATAATTTGGGGTTCTTAAATTGTATCAAATGACTATAAAGCATTTTTTTTAAACGGTGAAAAAAAATTATAGAAAGCAAGTGTTCTACATCAAAATAAATGTTCTACTTAAATTAGGGGGTGTATAAAAATGCCTGTAAGAATATATTTGTATCACTTTATGCCACTTTTTAAAAAAAAATTAAAAAACCCCACACCTAACACCCACCTGCAGCCTTAAAAAAAACCTGTCCCATTCACACAGCACCCCCATATACCTGTCCCACATCAATTAACCTTTTTTCCTGTGTTTTGCACATTTTCACCCCAAAAATGACATCATTATTGAATTAAGATAATTAAAATACTGTAAGTGGCTAACTAACTAGATTCAGAACCTAGTGGTTCTGAACCAAGTCCCAAAATATTTTAATTTCCCCAACTTTTCACCTGCTCAGGAGATGGTGAAAAAAAGGTTTGCATTAAATCCTATTATCACGTGTTAACTCCACCTGCAATTGAATTGGCCGATAACCACTTTTCACGAAAAGTGAAAACTTTTCACGTGAGAACAGTTTATCACCTACAACTGAATTAGTTACCAGATCCCTGAGTTTTCTCACAAAAACGTCAGTGAAAAACAAAACGGGGTCATTGAATTACCCCAGAAAACAATTGTGGTAAATCTGGTGTATACTGCAAAAACGGGTTTGCTGGTAATTGAATTCCCCCCTTCATTTGGTATCTACCCTTTCTCCCCATCGCACACACAGAAGGGGAGATCAGCTTGTAACTGTGCAGCGGGAATTCTGTGCTTCATAAATAACCCCAATAAGCTTTTCATGGATTTAAATTGAATTTGTGGACTATACTTCATACTAAATTGTCAGTATAACTGCAAGTTAATGAAAGTAAAATCATTCATCCGCTGCAACGAGTGGATTGGTACAAAGTAAATACAGGTTGTAGACAGTATTTTATTTTTGCGTTTAGAATATGAACACGATCTTTATCAGAACCTACCGCTGACACGGAGTCTTGGAGACTATCTGTGTGGGAGTAATGAAAGTGTAGCGTTGGATAGAGTATTTTATTGCAGAGAACACTTGGCAGTGGGAAAGCTGATTGTCTGAGATGAATGTCATTAGCGGTAAATTCTGACTGACGGGGTTGGCAGAGCAGATAGGATGGAGATTTTACAGCTCAAACAACAAAATCACCCACTGTAATCAGACTGGGAGCCTGTCTGTCTCCCGGTCTATGTGATGCACACAGCATAATGCAACAACGGAGGCATTTGAGGCTGACAGCTTCCTATAGCCACCTTATTAAATCCATGAGGAAATGTTACGTAATACTGTATAAAAGGCTTTTTTAAATAAGCTGGGATTGAAGTCATTAAATTATTTCCGTCGGCAATCATGGTAAAAGACCAGAACGCAGAGCTTTGCGTATATAATCCTTCTGACTATGTTAATATGGACATTTCTCTACTAATTAAAGGGACATTTCGCTTCAGACAGGACATTGGTGCGATCAGACGATCCCCCAATAGCCCTGAGACAAGGAAAACATGGGAGAAGTGACCTTACAGTATTGTCCCCAGATATCACACAATCATTAGTCTGCAGATTAGTGTGTATTTACTGTATAACCGATGTGTAGAATAAAATATACTATTATATATCATTTAGTAGGACCCAAATATTTTGGGCAGCATTTTCCAAGCTGCAAACGGGTTGGGGCTGAAATGCCGGCAGTTGGGATGCAGACAGTCAGAATACGGACCGCGGCGTCCCGCTGTTTAGAATCCCGACAAGGGTCGGGTAAACAGAATACCTCTCACCCCCTAATCCTCCCTTCCTGCAGCCTAAACCTAACCCCCTCCCCCGCAGCCTAACCCTCCCTGGTGGTGTCTAAACCTAAACCTAACCCCTGCAGCCTATCCCTCCCACCGCAGCCTAGCCCTAACCTCCCCCTAGCGGTGGCTTACCTCACCGGCGGCGCGGCAGTCACTCGATTCAGGATTTTTCGACAGCCGGGATTACGACCGGATCCCGTACTAACCTATTAGATTCACTGTATTCTCATACAAACTCTACAATCCCTAGGTCTCTGATTGCAGGAACTGCGCACATGACATGATCTAGAGAACAAACTCACACGTGGAACAATTTAGATGCTTGCAGTGGTCCTACCGGACTGATGTATAATCAAATCCTTTCCTATATGGCGTCTGTGTGGTTCCATTGGCTGAGAATCCGATCCTTAATCGATTAGGTTAGTACAGTGGTTCTCAAACTCGGTCCTCAGGACCCCACACAGTTCACGTTTGCCAGGTCACCCAGCAGCTGCACGGTGCATCACCAACTGTCACATTTTAAAAATCTACAGGTGACCTGCAAAACATGAACCATGTGGGGTCCTGAGGACTGAGTTTGAGAACCTGTGGGTTAGTAGAATTGTTGTGCGACTACGTGGGTGTAATTATTCCCCGATTCCCTGGGAATATAAATATATTGACTTTTGTCGGGTCACAAAAGTCGGGATTGAGTAATTATGTGCTCTGACATATAACAACAATCATTCATACATTATATTGATGATTGTACTCATTTACATACATATTACACTCTAAATCAATGTACACATATTGATAGGTCATATCCAATAGCTACAGTGCAGGAAAATCAGGATTTTGGTACTTACCGATAAATCCCTTTCTCCGATTCCACAGGGGCCACTGGAGTGTAGTTACAATGGGGAAATAGTAGGTAGTAATTGGGAGCTGGCACTTTAAAATTCTCACACTATGGCTAGCTCCTCCCCTACTATCTCCCCTCCAAGCCAGTCTACGTAAAACTGTGCCCGAGGAGAGCTGGAATAAACAAACCGTAAGGTAGAGGAGGTTAATGACGCCCTGTAAACCAGGATAACCTAAACCAAACCTGGAACAGAACCTGACAAAAAAACCAGGCTAGCCTGAACTCAACAAGCAGTCATATAGTGATCTGCAAACCGTTAAGCAAAAAACAAGGAGGAACAGCGCTGGGCGGGCGTCCAGTGGCCCCTGTGGAATCGGAGAAAGGGATTTATCGGTAAGTACCAAAATCCTGATTTCTCCTTCATCCACTAGGGGCCACTGGAGCGTAGTTACAATGGGGACGTCCCAGAGCTCCCAAAAACGGGTGGGAGAGCGCTGAGAGTCCTGTAAAACCGCTCGGCCAAACTGTGATGCAGAGGCCGCAAAAGTGTCAAACTTGTAGAATTTGACAAAACGAATGTCGGTCCGACCAAGTAGCCGCCCGACAAAGTATTCATGGAGACCCCACGGGCAGCTGCCCACGAAGGTCCCACAACACGCATATAGTGCGCTGAAAAGGAAAACGGAGGTTCCCGAGCAACCGCCAAGAAGACTGTCTGAAGGTCAGATGAATCCAACAGCCCAGCATATGCTGGGACCCTGGTTATTTAGTACGGGAGTATCGTACAGAACAAAGAGGAAAAACACTTTGTCGAATAGCCTAAGACCTCTGTAGAGAGAGTCGGCGAGCCCTGACAACATTCAAAGAGGACTGAAAGATACTAGTGTCAGATTTATATGAAAAACGTACATCCCCTCTGGAAGGAACGACCGCTGAGGCGGAAGCTCAGCCGGGGGAGTTGCCAATAGAGTACTCCCTGAAAGAGAGCCCGAACTTACGGCCGCCAGGCAAATCTCTTTTGGAAGAAAACCGAATAAGGAAGAGACCCAAAATTTCAGGTCAATGTGGTTTGAAGCGCAGCCATGCAAAACCTCCCAGAGAAAACCAAGATGAAGGCTGAATGGTAACTGAAAGAAGGGGAAAACCCCTTTTTATCCTTATTATGTCCCTTAAAGTTTTCCAAAAGTGGCAAAAGCGAGAAGAGGTAACAGACTTCTGAAATCGGGGCCCAGTAGGCATAACCGAACTAGGGAACTCCTCCCTTCTGAGGTCTCGTGAACAGTCACACGTTTAAACGAACTCCGTGTAAGATGAACAAAGAAAAGGACCCTGTTGAAGTAGACAGTCCAGTCGAGGTAGGAGCCAAGGCTCCTCTACTGACAACAGGTGTCTGTATCTTCAAGTCATGTGCGGCCCAACAAGAGCCACGGAGAGGACTAGCACGCATATTTCCCTCCTGTGTTATCGACCGTGAGGTAGAATTAGAAAAGGAGGCAGGATAGAATAACCCGAAACTCCCAGGAACCCTGAGGGTATCCTCGGCTATTGCCGCCAGAGCTCACGTCCGAGAGTAGGAAAAGGTTAAAGAGTCAGTCAGAACGCCCTGAGGTCGATCCAAAATCTCCGCCCACAGCGGACCAGCTGACAAAACTCCGGGGAATGTTCCCTCACCCGGGAGTCTGACCTGGTAGCTTGACCTGGAAAGAAAATTGTTGTCCCCCGCTCAGAGGGGAATGTAGGCGACCACTTATTGCGTTGCAGCTTGACTGAAGAAATAGAGTACCTGGTACCGAGGAAGGAAAAATCCTCCGACGGACCCTGTTGAAAAAACGTCTATGAGGAGCATAAATTGGATCTGTGTCGAACCAGAAGCTCCTGGATCCTCCGGATATTCAGAAGCCCCTAATGTACAGAGTGGGATAGTAGTAGTAGATTGTCCCATTAGGGAACCAACGTCACCTCCTGCCCTTGAAAAAGAGTTATTCTGTGATCTTTCTGAACCCTGTGGGAGCGGAAGAGAGATCAAAAGGAAAGGACTGACAGTGAAAATAAGAATCCTGTAATGCGAATCTGAGAACAGCCTGATAAGGAAAACCCAGCGGAAAACCGTAAACAGGCATCTCTGAAGACAAAGGACACGTAAAACTCCCTTTTTTGTTCAAACTAGCGATCACAGACTGAAAGGATTCTAAGGCCAGAATAGGCCTGGCCGAGCCAACTTGCTTCGGAATGTGAAAAGAAAACAAAGGCCTGAGAACTATCCCGATTCAAATGATCTGTGAAAAACTGGGAACAACAGCCTTTGCGATTAGAAGCATATGGAGCGCCGCCTGCATTATGACTCTCTTGTCATTGTAAATCGGCTGATCCATGCCGAGGGACTCCTGAGACGGTTGTACCCCAAAATCTAGTCTGTAACCGCCCAAGCCTTGTCCCCCTGTAGTGGGTGTATAGGATGATCGAAAATCAGACTGGACCGAGGATGCTGAACCTCTGCTTCAGCCTTTTAACCCCAAGATCCCCTGGCTACGGAGATATCGCCCGTGTGGAATCAAAAGCTTGAAAGGGCACGGAAAAATCTAAAGGAAAGACCGATAAAGGTCTGTCTTGGAGCTTGGGCAGTAGTAGGAGAAATCAAAGTGGACTTACCTCCAATGGTTCAAGAAATCCTGCAGAAAGTTTCTTCCCCTGAACCATCTGCCCCGTAGGATTTCATGTTCACCTGTCACTGTCGCAGCCCCAGAGGTCGTCGGGTTAAGACAGCCCAATCGAAAATGCAGGTTCCGAGTCTGCAGACGTGGAGACCTCCAAAGAACATAAAGCAGAATCGTGATTCTGACCTGTACCGAAGTATCAATTGATTCTGATGCGAAACAACCTATAACCTAGAGGACAATTGTTCCACAACCTACCTGCTCCGGACCAGGTAGAAACCCCGCTGCCGTATATGTGTCTTCAGTGGATCCCTGAGCCAGGTTGCCTCAGGAAAACGGCAGTTTGTTGGACCGGCGATACATCGAGGGGTATACCCTGGAGAGGTTCTGATACCCTTTCCTGCCGTCTGCGGGGAAAGGATAGGAAAACAAACATTGTTTGATACCTGAAATGGTGTATTCGGGTGTCTGCCGGCCGCCTACCGGAGCCTGCCCAGCTCATCCGAAACTGGACCAGTCGCTGTCATTTCGTCATCGGCGTCGAACCCTGATGGACTTGACGTGTCCGTCTCCTTTACCTGCAGTATCAGCCGAACTGCTGTCTAATGCACCTGGATATTCGGAGACACTGGTTCCGACTCCACAGAAAACAGACATCATTAGTATTGTAACATGGAAGGTTAACAAGGTTCCTTTAGAAACCTGGAGAGGTGAAATGACGTAACAGGTCTCTGGTTAACAGTGACATTACCTGCATAATCTGAGCTGTTCAAACAGGAGTGTCATGCAGATGCGTGGAGGGCTAAGCAGATGGCTCCACCGCATACTTCACACCTAAGAGGGAATTCTTTGACTATCCCAGGTGAGACAAACGAAAGGAGAAAAGGTGGGTTAAATAAACACAGCCCTATGTAAGGTCTGCGCTATAATGTGTAGAGACGTACACGATTCAAATAAACTCTCTGGGGCAGCGGAGACCTGAACCAGTAGCGCTGCGCTGTGGGACCGGAGTCTTAGCCCTAAGCTATAGGATCTCCCCTTAAAGGTTTTTTTTTTTTTTTTTTGGATGTTCAGATACCCGCTACTAGCGTACTGAGCCACAGCGTTATTTGTCTGATGCCTTAAACACATTCCCCAAATTACTAATAGCATTAGTAACTAGTGACACCAAGGAATCATAAAGGGAAGGCAACACCCCGCCCTGTATGTAGTGTACCGCTAATTTAGGTGTACCAGATGTTTCTCGGAGGTTGCGCTGGCTTTCCAAAATGGTGACCAGCCTGTGAGAAAAGATGGGGGGAAAATGTTATGTGGCAAGGTGAGGTATTCTGTTATTAGAAAACATTGCGGAAGTGTTTGTTTTATCCCCTATATATGGTATTGTATGGATATATCTATATACATACCGACACACACTTAAATATATATATATATATATAAACCTATCTATATATATATCTATATATATATATATACATACATACACACACACCACAGTGAACCCAACCGGGTAGAGAAATACTGTGTTTGTGAACCTAATAGGGTAGATAAATACTGTCTATGTAATAGAGCAGGTTCACTGATCTACATGTATAAAATGTTGGGGACTGCCCTGTAGGGTGGAATGTAGCTATATTTCAGCACCACAATGCATACAAAAACTAAAACCCCCAGAGACAGGTTGCCTAGAGACAGTAACCGAGCTGGGAGCCCACTGTTATAAGTCATCACCCCCCCCTCCTACCTTGTACTATGCACATAATAAATCCTCCCTGCACAGCCAGGAGAGGAAATGAGCTTTGAGCGGCCCGGAGGGCGGGGGACTGTGGAGCGGCGATGTCATGCTGCAGCGGCCGGGGAGCGGAGAGAGCCCGCCGTACAGAGCGGGAGTTAGCTCCGCCCCCCTGCTTCGGCGCCAAATTTGAATCCGCTGCATAGACAGCGGAAAGGGTCCCTGTATCCCCCGGCCGCCTCACTTAGAAAATGTATCTCCCCGGCCGCTTGTATGCTGCGGCCGGGGAACGGAGAATGTAAATGTATCCCCCGGCCGCCTGTATGCTGCGGCCGGGGAACGGAGTGTATCTTCCCTGCCGCCTGTATGCTGCGGCCGGGGAACGGAGAATGCGGCCGGAGAGAGGGGGTCTGAGCCCGCCGAACGGAGCGGGAGTTAGCTCCGCCCCTTGACTGAGCTACACAGGCTACTCCTGCGGCTAGTAAGAGCGCTAAGCCCGCTTACAGAGCGGGCTGAAGCTCCGCCCCCCACATAATGGCGCCAAGTTTAAATCAGTAAGTGCGCCTTTTAGGACGTTTAGAGTCACTCACAAGCTCCTGTTTCCGAATCTCTTGATATCAATTCCGCACCATGTCCCCCAAACTAGGAGACCATGATGTGCCATACATTAAATCAAGTAAAAACATACATCAGTCTGGAGGGGGGGAGATTGTACTCACCGCTGTCCTGATGTAGTGTCGTCAGGAGCCGCACTCAGCGGAATCTTGCCCGACCGATCGGCCCCGACACGCGCCGCACGCAGCGGTGTCCGGTCGTTGTGGAGCGGCCCCGACACGCGCCGCACGCAGCGGTGTCCGGCCATTTTTTATACTCACCGCTGCCTTGCTGCCGGAATCTTCTGCTGGATGGAGTGGTCCCGACACGCGCCGCACGCAGCGGTGTCCGCCAACTCAGGAGAGCTCAGTGTCTCCCTCAGCCGGGGCCCATCCCGAGCCGCACGCAGCTGCGATGGGACCCCGCCGGCAGCTCCCGCGGTGCAGACTGGCAGTGGCAGAGCTGCCAGTCTGTGTGTGTAAGTAAGAAAAATAAAATAATAAAGAAAAAAGAAAAAATTCTTCAGCTAAACCCAAGTGAACCAGCTACCTCGGGCACTAAACTAAGACTGGCTTGGAGGGGAGATAGTAGGGGAGGAGCTAGCCATAGTGTGAGAATTTTAAAGTGCCAGCTCCCAATTACTACCTACTATTTCCCCATTGTAACTACACTCCAGTGGCCCCTAGTGGATGAAGGAGAAATGTTCCTAACAATTAGTGTAGAACTTTCACAGTCCATAGCACCAGGCTGCGCAGTCCCTAGTTCTGGGGAGTAACACAGTCGTACACAACAATTTATAGTTACAGAAGGTATTTACCCTCAATAGGAAATCAATTCCAGTTTCGTCCATAAAATAAAATCACTTCCCCATTTTACATCTTCCAAGAGACCGGAGAAAATTAGTTTAACATCCTGGAAAGCGCAAAAATTAGAGAACTAAAGAAAAACCTTCAACAGCACAAAAAGGTAATTTACAATTCACCACAATATGAGACGCTGTGAAAGGTTCCTCCCGCATGTACAATGGGGGTCATTCCAACCTGATCGCACGCTAGGATTTTTCTCTGCGCTGCGATCCAGTCAGAACTGCGCATGCGTATGCACCGCAATGCACAGGCGCGTCGCACGGATACAAAGCGGATCGTTGCTGAGCGATGGATTTAACGAAGAATCCGTTCGCACAGCCGATCGCAAGGAGATTGACAGTAAGAAGGCGTTTATGGGTGTCAACTGACCGTTTTCTGGGAGTGTTTGGAAAAACGCAGGCGTGTCCAAGCAATTGCAGGGCGGGTGTCTGACGTCAATTCCGGGACCTGACAGGCTGAAGTGATCGCAGCGGCTCAGTAAGTTCTGAGCTACGCAGAAACTGCACAAAACTTTTTTGTACCGCTTGGCTGCACATGCGATCGCACGCTTGCAAAGTAAAAATACACTCCCCTACAGGCGGCGACTATCTGTTAACATTCATAATCTGCACATTATGTATTACCACCATCATTCTTTATTTATAGGGTGCCAAATGGGCTGCAAACATAGCAGAACAATATTATATACACTACGGTCAATAAGTAACATAAAAACAGAGACTGTGACGGCAGATAAGAACCACATGGCCCATCTAGTCTGACCATGTGCACGCATACCCTAGTGTTAATTTTTGGTGGGAGTAAGAGTACCCGCAGGAAACCCACACAGGCACGGAGAGAATATACAAACTCCACACAGTTAGGGCCATGGTGGGAATTGAACCCATGACCTCAGACAGTAATGCTAACCATTAGACCGTCAGTACTGTTACTAGATAGCCAGTGCTGGATGAAACCACCTGATTCGCACAGCGCATGCATCCCGATTTTGTACGTATAGAGTCGCAGTACAGATTTGTACACAGAGTAGCAGAAATGTGAGAGGTATTGCTGTACAGAGATTGGGAAGTAACACGGCAGTGGCTAAAGAGAAGCGTGGAGATGCTGATGGTATGACAGATGATGGCATCTACACAAGCACCAATCGTATTACAGCATATGCAGGCGCTTACTGTGGATGTCTCACTTCTTGCACATTTGGACACACAGATCTAGAACATGGAAGGGTTTTGAAGCGGTATCTGCATAAAGATGCAGACACGGTAGTGACAGAAGCAGCTGTGACTGCGTCCGACTCATATTCAGCCCCTAAATCTACAAAAAGTAAACCAAGGTGGGTGGAGATAGCGAATATAAGGAAAGGAATAGCACATGAGAGAAGAGGGCCCTGCTCGTTAGAGCTTACAACCTATAGGGAAAGGGCAGTCAGACATGGATAACACAGAGGGGTGATTCAGAGTGCGGGAACAAAAGGGGTGAGCTAAGAGGAGTGCCAGTAGGCACTGGTAAAGAGATGCATTACCAAGGGCCAGATGAAGCTTTGGAGAGAGGCAGAGAACATGGTGGGAACTGGGAGTGAGCTACAATGGTGCAAAGCAGCACAGGAGAAATCCTGTAAGTGGGAAGACATGATCAGGACGGCAGACATGTAGCGGTCACTGGCAGAGCGGAGCTACCAGGTGGGAGTGTGAAGGGTAATGTAGGGGGAGAGGATTGGGTGAGGAATATATAGGTGAACATGAGGGGTGGCGAGGTAGATACACTGCAGTTGGAAGAGAAAAATTAGGTGGTGGGAGCAGTGGTGTCAGATAGGGGGATCCAAGATTCGTGATGGCTAGGCAGCAGAGGTCATGTCAGACAGAGCTGGTGCTACAGTGGGTGGAGGAGAGAAGGATATAGTGGAGGGGGGGGGGGGGGGGGGTGTATGTAAATGAGATTGTCAGGGTTGCAGGTCATTAGCATTGAGAGAAGTTGGGACAGGGAAAGAGGGAGAGAGTCAGGGTGGGGCAAGTGTCTGGACAGGGAGGGTAACCCACTTCTGCTGGGCAAGGAGGCGAGTCAGCAAGTGCGGGGGAGGGGTGGGGGTTGAGTGCAGGGAAAATGAAGAGACAGGATATAAAGCAAAGGGTGTAGGTAAGGGCGGGGAGAGTGATGCAGGGGAGGACGGGAGACAGAGGATAGCGGACAGAGGGGGTAATTCCAAGTTGATCGCAGCAGGACATTTTTTAGCAGTTGGGCAAAACCATGTGCACTGCAGGGGAGGCAGATATAACATGTGCAAAAAGAGTTAGATTTGGGTGGGTTCTTTTATTTCTGTGCAGGGTAAATACTGGCTGCTTTATTTTTACACTGCAAATTAGATTGCCGATTGAACACACCACACCCAAATCTAACTCTCTCTGCACATATTACATCTGCCTCCCCCTGCAGTGCACATGGTTTTGCCCAACTGCTAAAAAAAAATCCTGCTGCGATCAACTTGGAATTACCCCCAGTGATACTAGGAGTGGGAGGTGGAAGAAACGGTCACAGATGAAGAATATCAGAGTTCTCAGTGTAGGAGGATCAGAAAGGTGGGGGGCATGGTGTGGACTAGGGGAATGCGGGCAGAAGCGAGTGGAAAAGAAAACATGGGGGCAGAGAAGAGGTGGAACAATACTGAAACAGGAAGTGGTCGGGGGAGACAGGAAGTAAGTAGTATAGTGGTACGAAATGAAGACATTCAGAATGTTGAGATGGACATTGTGTGGACATGCACTGTGTCGACATGGTTCTAATGTTGGCATATCATTTTTACAGTGTTAGAGCCCTAACCCTCAATGCAGCCTAACCCTAACGACATTCACAGTGACAATATAATGTCCATGCAGGCACTGTTACCATCGACAACTTTACTGTGGACATTTCAACCATGTCAACATTCTGACTGTCGGCACAATGACTATATAACCAATAGATAACGGGTAATGACTGACGCAAAGGAAATCGGTGAAGTGAGAATAATGGGAATAAATGCAATCCGTTCTAGACGACAGAGGCAAAAGGCAAAAGTTGTAAAGCAGAGCAGGTTACGCAGTGCTACGATGGGAATGAAGTAAAGCATTTTACAGTGCTAAGAAATGAACTGTTCCAAACCTGCAGTGACCTGCAACAACAAACACACCACCGACACTATCGCAGTGTACAATAGTCTATATCATGGGTCTTTAACCTGCGGCCCTCCAGCTACTGTGGAACTATACATCCCAGCATCCCCTACCTCAGTTTTAACATACCTTAAGAGCAAAACTGCGGCAGGGCATGCTGGGATGTGTAGTTTCACAGCAGCTGGAGGGCCGCAGGCTGAAGATCCATACTCTATGTGGTCAATGTTTATTGTGAAGAATATTTTTAAGAAGTCTGACTGAAAAGCAGGAGGGGATGATCAATGTGACGAAGACATGAGGACATACCTGACCAGAGCTCTCTCCAGGTGTAGTGCAGCCGCACTCTGCACTTCTTCTGGTAACACAGGAGCTTGTGCACAATCTGTATACAGCGGCTGCCGAAAAGGAGAACACAGGTTACAGTTCCAGCATCAAACTTCTTATAATCATTCATTCTTGGGTAGTGAGCTTACAGCGTTACATACAGAGAGACACACTACTTGAAAGGCAGATAAACCCATACTTCCCAAACGTCCTGGCGTCAGAAGGACAGTCCCTATTTTGGGAAACTGTCCCACCATGCTACGATCAGCACATATGAGACAATTTGGGGGAGGTGGGAGGCATTTCAACTGTGCACAAAGCCAAGGCAGGAACCACCAATATGTGCAGGTAGCTCCACTATGCCCACTGGCGTTTGAGGTGTGACCTCCCCCCTTGTGTCCTGATTCACACTATTATCATCTTGGGAGGTATAGTTAATCCCTTAGGGAGTGTGGAAAAGTGAGCAAGTGGAGAAGTTGCCCATGGCAACAAATCAGTGTTGAGGTAAACCAAGTGCATTCTATAAAATTATACGTTGCAGCTGATTATGGAAAAGTTGCCCATGGCAACCAATCAGTGTTGAGGTAAACAAAGTGCATTCTATAAAATTATACGTAGCAGCTGATTGGTTGCCATGGGCAACTTCTCCACACTTTTCATTGCTTCATGAATAGACCCCTTACATTAAAAATCCAGGAAAAGCAAAGAAGAAGTGGCCACCATAAATAGGACCGGCATCTTCCCAGATGATACAACCCCTTAAGCACGACCATAGGGCATTTGTCTGGACTGAACCCAAACCCTCTGCTTATGTTCTACTGGGCACATTTCTTAACCATATGGAACAATGCAAATCATGTCTGGGACCTTTACCAATGAGATGCCATCCTTCTTCCTTGTCCTTATAAAAGGACACGTGTATGGAGTTTGTATGTTCTTCTTTGCATACTGTAGGTTTTGCTCCGAGTGCTCTATTTTTCCTCTCACCCTCCAAAGACTTACTGCAGGTTTATTAGGTTTCCGTACACCGATGTAAAGTGCAGTAGAAATTACGTAGGTGCTATATAAATGACTTGTAGCTGGAAGTACTGGGACGGAAACAAGCCTGTCTGCCATAAGCAGTAGAGGAGAGCTTGCGTACACTTGCTCATTACACACTGACTCAATGCACATGAGCTCAGACACAGAATGCAGCTTTATAGCCAGGGAATGGGGCAGATGGCATGATTCATAGATTGGCATTTAGCATTAATAAACAATTTAGCTCACACAAGCCCCCGATCTATGTGTAGAGTAACGCCCAGCAGTGGGTTTATTTGCTGCCTGTATTTACTAGAGCAGGGCTGGCCAAACCAGTCCTCGAGATCTACCAACAGTTCATGTTTTCCAGGCCTCCTGGAGATCTGTAGAATTGTCAGTTAGGAATGAATGCAGCACATCTTAATTAGTAATGACTACACCTGTGCACCAGCTAGGTGGTCTGGAAAATGTGAACTGTTGGTAGATCTCGAGGACTGGTTTGGCCAGCCCTGTACTAGAGGGAAATCTGCAGGTTCATCTGTAAAGTGTCTGTCGTGGGGATGACAGGTCATACTCTGTAGCAATGCCTAATCCACAGGTTTAAAACCCACATGCAGCCAGCTCTTGTGTAGCTGCAGATTTAATAGTGAAAATAAACAAAATTACACATTCTTGTCAGTCCTGCCCTATCTAACCAAGCCAGATACCACCCCCCACCCAGGGGGATCTCAGTACATCGCAACCATTTCTCCGCTCTCGAAGAGGCTCTACTGTACGTAGCTGACAGCTCCCCTGGATACTGGCCAGCAGGACATATGCATGAGAAATGCTCCCACCCTCCACAATGATTCCTATGTATCACAGATCCTATTCTTGATGCAGAAGAAAGGCGCCAATAAAATCCCATTAATGTCTCTTTAAATTTGTACAAATACGGAGAGCGTCCCTATCCATTTCCAAGAACAAAAATGTACTTTGTATTTGGACCTGAGGGGGCAGTTGTCTGAGTGAGGACATATACGAAGTGAGGAAATTACAAAGTTAGGAAAATGTAAAAGAACAATTAAACCAACAGTTGAACAAACATTAAAAAACATTGGAAACCAGGTAATTTCACCATTTAACTTACATTTTCCTTAAGCACTTACCTAACTATCTATACTTTTAATTAACAAACACCATGTACCACAAACTGTTTTTCCTAATAGCACTTTGTGGTATCCTCAGTAAAATGGCAACATCCTTCACTATTCCGGTACTTTATTGCTCCCTCCACACAGGCCCTCATTCCGAGTTGATCGCACGTAGCAACTTTATGCTGCTCGTGCAATCAACTTGACGCCGCCTATGGGGGTTGCGATCGCTTGTGCAGCCCTGCTATGTAAAAAAGTTTCAAGCAAAACAAGACCAGGGTAAGAGTCACTTACCCTGTGCGACGGTTCCAGCGATGAAGGTCCCAGGATTGACGTCAAACATCCGCCCTCCAAATGCCTTGATCCGCCTGCGTTCGCCTCACCACGCCTTGAAAACAGTCAGTTGACGCCCCGGAACGCCTCCCACCTGTCAGTCTTCATGCGATCGCCGCTGCGATCACTTTCTGCGCTGGCGGCGTCGCTGGCAACGACGTGCGTGCGCATTAGCCGCAGTCTGGACCCGTTTGCACCGCAGCGAAGAACTGCTGCATGCGAGTGGGTCGGAATGACCCCCATTGCAGCCTCATTAATCCACTCCCCTCCTACTAACACTCACAAGCTTTTAACCTATCTATGTACATTAACTGCAACATCCTCAACCTGTCACCATAAGAAACTATCACACACCTCCCCCATCTATACCTATCTCTCTCTTCTTCTTCTGCTGCTTCTACTAGCTGGTGACATATCCCCAAATCCAGGTCCCATCCGCATATCACACTCACATTCATCTGATTCAAATCACATGTCTCCCATCTCCCTCCAAGTCACTAAAATGTGCTTTATGGAATGCATGCTCTGTTTGCAACAAATTAACATCTATTCATAACGTCTTCATTTAAAAAAAAAACGGAATATGCTAGCTATAACAGAAACATGGCTAACACAATCAGACACGGCCTCCCCTGCAGCACTGTCACATGGTGGGCTCCACTTCACACACACACCCCCAGGCCTGGTAACAGTAAAGGAGGTGGGATTGGAATTTTACTGTCCAATTCTTACACACACACACACAGTTTTACCACCTTCTCCTTCACCCGCATTTACATCATTTGAAGTGCATTCTATTAGAGTTTTCACCCCTTTCTCTCTGCGTGTTGCAGCAATCTATCGCCCACCTGGGCAACTCAAAAAGTAACAGAAAGATTTTTCTGCTTGGCTCCCTCACTTTTTATCCTCTGACATATCCACCATCATTATGGATGATTTCAATATCTCTATTGACAGTCCACAATCTTCCCATGCCTCCAAACTACTCTCTCTAACCTCCTCTCTTGGCCTCTCCCAATGGACTGAGTCCCCTACTCATCAGGACAGCCACTGCCTTGATCTTGTATGCACCACACTATGCTCTGTTTCTGAACTCACTAACACTCCTTTCCCTCTCTCAGATCACAACCTTATCACCTGCATGCTCTCCTCCATTACTTCAAACCCAATGTCCCTGAAGTCTACCAAGCCTCCTCTAACCCGCAGAAATATTAACGCTATTAATTTTCAACAACTATCTACCTCTCTGCAACCACTGCTCTCACCAATTTCTACTTTCACCTCTCCTTAGACTGCTATATCACACCAAAACCAAACTCTAGAAACAGCACTTGATGAAGTGGCTCCAGCTACCCATTACATTCCACGTAGACTTAGAGGTCAACCATGGCACTCTAAATACACAAGACACCTACAAAAACTCTCACGTAAAGTAGAACGCCAGTGGCGTAAATCTCGTAGTTCAAGTGACTTTCTTACATATCAGACCTTGTACCACTTTTATCGTAATGCTCTGGACACTGCCAAACAAACATATTTCCAATCTCTCATCTCTGCTCAAAAGTCTAACCCCAAGCGACTTTTTAATACATTTAAAAAACTTCTTGTCCCTCCCTCACCCAACCCACCAGCCACTATCGGTGCGCAAGATCTTGCGTCCTATTTCAAGGACAAGATTGATAAGATCCGAAATTAAATGGTATGCTCTTCAAGAGCAAGTGACCTGCTCAATTCCCTGCCTGAACCCTCTAACACCTTCTCTTCCTTTGATCCTACAAATGAAGATGAAGTATCTGCACTCTTTTCACCTGCCTACTCTACTACCTCTCCTCTTGATTCTATACCCTCACAAATTCGTAAAACTCTCTCTGCTGTGCTCATCCCAACCTTAACTAAAATCTGTAATCTCTCTCTGTCTACTGGTATCTTTCCTTCTCTGTGCAAGCATGCAGTGATTACTCCCATTCTGAAAAACAAAATTCTGACCCAAACATTCTCAAACTACCGTCCCATCTCTCAGCTCCCATGCCCCTCCAAGCTACTTGAGACTTGCCTACACTCGCCTCACACACTTTCTTAACTCACACAGCTTACTGGACCCACTTCAGTCAGGATTTCGCGCCCAACACTCCACAGAGACGGCACTGACTAAGGTAGCGAATGATGTGGTCACTGCTAAATCTTAAGGCCATTACTCACTACTTATTCTCCTTGATCTCTCTGCTGCCTTTGTATGAGGAGAGTGGTCAACAGTGTCAAACACTACAATCCCTAGGTCAGAGGTTCTCAAACTTGGTCCTCGGGAGCCCACACAGTGCATGTTTTGCAGGCAACCCAGCAGGTGCACACGTGTATTAATTACTCACTGACAAATTTTAAAAGGTCCACAGGTGGAGCTAATTATTTCACTTGCGATTCTGTGAGGATACCTGCAAAACATGCACTGTGTGTGCCCCCGAGGACCGAGTTTGAGAACCTCTGCCCTAGGTCTTAAAGACACAGCCATTTCTTGGTTCTCATCCTACTTATCTAATCGCTCCTTCAGTGTTCGTTTCTCCGATTCCACCTCCTTTTCGCTACCTCTTTCAGTTGGAGTACCGCAAGGCTCAGTCTTAGGTCCTCTGCTTTTCTCTATCTATACCACATCTCTTGGCAAACTAATCAACTCAGATTTCAGTATCATTGTATGCGGATGATACTCAAATCTACCTATCCTCCACAGATTTGTCCCTATCTGTACTGGGCCGTGTCACTGAATGCCTTTCTGCCATTTCATCTTGGATGACATCTCGCCACCTCAAACTTAATATTTCCAAAACAGAATTAATTATATTTTCACTGGCCAATAGTAGTTCCTAACCTGATATCTCTATCACTGTTGAGACATCAGCAATCATTCCTACCCCACAAGCTCGCTGCCTAGGTGTCATTCTTGACTCTGAACTGTCCTTTGTTCCCCACATTCAATCTGTCTCAAAATCATGTTACATGCATCTAGGAAACCTATCCAAAATACGACCATATCTTACACAAGACACAGCAAAAACTCTGATCCACGCTCTCATTATCTCCTGCAATGATTATTGTAACAGTCTCCTGACCGGTTTTCCCAAGCATAGTCTCTCACTACTACAATCCATTCTGAATGCAGCTGCGAGGCTAATCTTCCTCGCTAGACGTTCATCGTCTGCAGATCCGCTCAGTCAGTCCCTCCATTGGTTACCGGAATTCTACAATATTAAATATAAAATACTTTTACTTACATACAAGGCTATTAACCAAACTGCAACAACATACATCTCTACACTCATCTCAAGATATCTTCCTAACCGACCTCATCGCTCTGCACAAGATCTGCGTCTCTTATCCACACGCATTACTTGTTCACACTCAAAATTACAGAACTTTATCCGAGCTTCACTCACTCTGTGGAATGCCCTCCCATGCACAATAAGACTCACCTCTAGTCTCCAAACTTTAAACGTTCCCTGAAAACTCACCTCTTCAGAGAAGCCACTCAAATTCCAGACCGACCCGCATAAACCTTCAATGCTTCCCTATCTAATTACATCCTCTCTGTACAGTATACATAACATCACATATTTTGTCTTTCTTCATTCTCTCACCCTCCTGACCCTTTGCCAAAATTGCTGGGTGATCATATCATACAACCCATTAAGAACCTAGCAATCTGGTGAACTATTATGCAATAGATAGCATCTATCCTTGTGTATCAATGCCTATTTCTCTATAGATTGTAAGCTAGCGAGCAGGGCCTTCCTACCTCTATGTCTGTCTGTTTTTACCCAGTTTTGTTCTAATACTGTTGTTCTAATTGTAAAGCGCAACAGAATATGCTGCGCTATTTAAGAAACTGTTAATAAATCTACAGAGTTAGAGGTCTCTTACAAACCTGGGGTGCACACATCATGATATACATGCATACACAATAGTAACACACACATAATGGTATACATACACAATGGTGACACACACAGTTAGAACGTGGGACTGCAGATCGGTGTGCTGTGAGCGGAGCAGTGGGAAATACAGGCTACATATAAGGCAGCAGGTATTAATAAGAAACGTTACAGGAAACCATCTACAATGTTACAGAAATGTAAAACAATACTTTTAAAAATGTGTTTATGGAATTTGTTATAATGGACACCTACGTGATCTCAGTGAGTATATAACAGTACATTATGGGACAGCACAGCAGGCATAGTGGTTAGCACTGCTGACTCACAATACTGAGGTCAATTTAAACTAAGGTCCTGTCTGTGTGGAGTTTACATGGGGGTGATGTGGTTTCCTCTCACAATCCAAAAACACAAAGATAGATTAATTGGACAAAAACAATGAAGTCTAGTGTGTATGTGTGAGTACATGTAAGGAATACAGAATGTAAGCACCACTGCGGCAGGGACTGGGACAAAAGACCAAATATTCTATGTATAGTGCTGCGGAATGTGTGCGCTATAAATGACTGGTAATAAATGGAGGTAGGAAAAGCCAATTAGATGCGGGAGGCAGATAGGGGGACTAGAACAGGTACCACAGGACAGAGAAAGGGTAGGTAAAACAGATCAGGAGCAAACTTCCATTTTTGTAAGAGAGCTAATAGGTGGGACTCATTATCGTATGCTCTGGCAGCAGGCAAAACTAGGACTGGTGCACAGTACTGGATATACAGATGAACCCACATTTATCTTGGCTTCTATGCTGCACCTAGGCACACCATGGTTTATTAGCATAAACCCTTCATCTATTGTTCTCAGCTGCAATACAATACAGAGAACAATACAGCAGGGGATTAAGTCATTACAGCAGGGGATTAAGTCTGACTGCCCTGGCTCAATTAATCCTATTAAAGGCCAAGATAAAGGTGGCTCCATCTGTAGCGGTGCGCATGTTATCCGCCATTCCTAATGTCAGAGTTTTCCCAAAATAGGTCTGTCTGTCTATATGATATATGCACCCAGATAAACACTATCCATTGCACAAAATCTGCACAAAAAATATTATCATACAAGGGGAGAAGCAGCAAAGGGCGTGAAGATTAATCAACTGCTGCAAATCATGTCGTCATACAGTACATTGTTGTTTGTCATGTACTGTGTGTCATAGATCACTGTATTACATATACAGCTATATCCTCATACATAATTGCTGCAGTCACGCCAAACAGCCCCAGTTGGCAGGCCAGGTTGTGTTAGAATCTTCTAGCTTTGGGTGTCTTCTTGATGAAAATGTGTCATAGTCACAACGCAATGCACGAGGACACTGTGCGGAGTCGTGATTCATGACACTTGAATATTGTGTGCGGCCGAATCTGTACACGTAGTGCTACAATGTAGCCGCTGCAGATTTATTCTAATACAAGTTCTGTGCTGCTCTGTATACTGACTCGGGGGGCAGATGTAGTAAGCCTGGAGAAAGGATAAAGCAGTGATAAGCTGAAGGTGATAACGCACCAACCAGTCATTATGGGTTTGAAAAATGACAGTTAGGAGCTGATTGGCTGATACATTATCACCTTCCACTTATCACTTCTCCAGGCTTCTGCCGCACTGTCACAAACATAATATACAGGTGCCATATCACATTAGTACGCACAGTTTCATCGTGCATTTTTGGCAACTAAAAAAAAAAAAAAGTCGCCAGACGTTATCAGAGTTGCATGGGACCTGGCGGCTCACTCACTCTGGGCATCTGCATAGATAAGGGAGGGAAAATCTGTATGACATGATTCTCCAAGTACAGCCGCATTGTCAGTCTTCTGCATAGACAACAATGTTATTAGTTTTCGCCACTTTTACGCAAATGTATGTGCAAATGTTGCGCAATTGAAAATGCTATGTTAATTATAGTACAGTAGTGACGTCAAAGCAAAGATACACTTATAAGAACTAAATATAGGAAAATAAACCCTTTTAGCGCGAGAGCTGGCGCCCCTCATTGTGTGGCGTGCTGAGGGCAAAGTGGAGTAAGCACACAGCTGTAATTTTGCACCTTACCAAGGAGGGGCAGAGCCACTTTTTGTTCCCAACTCTGAATATTCCCCACTATCTCCTAGATGTCTGTGACTAGTAAACCTTTGTTATGGAAAAGATGACATACAGTAGGGGAATATTAGTACAACTGGTTTTTTAATCCCACCTGAGCTGCATAGTCCAAGAATTACAGTTCTTACTTATCAATCCCCATTGCAGCAGATTAAAAGCCTGTATAAATGGCTATCACTGCCATCTGTTAAACAGATTCCCTGAGTTGATGTTGGATTACATAATTTATGAGATCAAATGCTCACAATGGCTGTAGCTGAGCCCTGCGCGGGTCTCCTTTGTTCCTCTCAGGCTACGTACGGGTGAAACACATTTGGAAAATGAAGTTGATCATTGGGATGAACTTCGCTGGAAAGTGTAGGAAAGGTCTACTCTAAGGTTACCATAATTAGCGTTAATAATTCACCGTGTTTGTGTCGTTACCCGTGCATATTTCAGTGAGATACAGAATACAACAGGTAATAGGGCAAAATAAGACTTTGTAGCCTTTCGATTCCACGGTCCGTTCTTGGCATGTGAGTCGGCTAGAGGAGGTAAAAGTCGCGCAGTACCAGTAACAGCCAATCAGCTCCTAAATGCAAAGTTACAGGCTGTATTTTAAAAATGACAGTTAGGAGCTGATTGGCTGGTAATTTTCTCTCTCTCCATTTTATCACTGTCCAAGCGACGACGCATCTAGCGCCATGTAAGAAATAGGGTGCAGGAATAATGGTTCCTTACATTTTACCCAGCACTAGAAATGAGCAACCTATAGATTGTAAGCATGCGAGCAGGGCCTTCCTACCTCTGACTGTTTGTTTATTACCCCGTTTTGTTGTATCATTGTGTCCAATTGCAAAGCGCAACGGAATTTGCTGCGCTATATAAGAAACTGTTAATAAATAAATCAATTTTCAAGACTATTCCACAAATATTGGTCTAGTGCTGCATCTGTCCGTGATACTACGCACATTTCATCACCGTCATTTGTTCTTTATTGTCCTCCAGTCCCAACTGCACTAGACTTTACAGTGCACTGGGCGTTGTCGCCCCACATGGGCAAAAGCTGCAGCAAAACTCAACTTGTGAGAAACGTTCCCATTTCTATCTTGTGACTCTAATTTACGGTAGACAACAGCTTCGCACACACACACACAAGTCTAGACTGTATTGCAGGAAGGAACAGTTGCGGCTGCCAGCTCAGTGCTCCTTCGGACAGCGAATTATTTCTAGGAACCTTCAAATGAAACACCACTGTTAACTTTGTACGTCCCGTGCAAAGATTCTGCTTTGGGCACCCGGCACCCTGCACCCCCCCCCCCCCCCCCCTCCGATCCTGCCATGTATTCCACACAAGATTGCCTTCCATCTGTCACCAATTCCACACACTATCGCCTGCCGCACGCACACAGTGTAATGTACCCGCCATCTGTCACTGAGCCACCCTGACGCTGTTCCATGACTATTACCGGTGGCGGCACAGCTGCCAACTTCCTTCTTACCAGCTTTACATTTGCAACGAGCATTGAAACAGTTAAAGAGAAACCACCCAAAAAAATAAATAAAGTCCTGAAGAGATTATTATACAATATGTCTGGTGTATAAACACTGCTTATTCTGCTGCAACTTATTGCTATTTATATCAAAGGCGGAGCAATGCAGGAAAGAGTCATGCTCTGCAACGTACATTGCCCAAACACAAAATAAGATTTTACTTACCGATAAATCTATTTCTCGGAGTCCGTAGTGGATGCTGGGGTTCCTGAAAGGACCATGGGGAATAGCGGCTCCGCAGGAGACAGGGCACAAAAAGTAAAGCTTTTTCCGATCAGGTGGTGTGCACTGGCTCCTCCCCCTATGACCCTCCTCCAGACTCCAGTTAGGTACTGTGCCCGGACGAGCGTACACAATAAGGGAGGATTTTGAATCCCGGGTAAGACTCATACCAGCCACACCAATCACACCGTACAACTTGTGATCTAAACCCAGTTAACAGTATGATAACAGCGGAGCCTCTGAAAGATGGCTTCCTTCAACAATAACCCGAATTAGTTAACAATAACTATGTACAATTTATGCAGATAATCCGCACTTGGGATGGGCGCCCAGCATCCACTACGGACTCCGAGAAATAGATTTATCGGTAAGTAAAATCTTATTTTCTCTATCGTCCTAGTGGATGCTGGGGTTCCTGAAAGGACCATGGGGATTATACCAAAGCTCCCAAACGGGCGGGAGAGTGCGGATGACTCTGCAGCACCGAATGAGAGAACTCCAGGTCCTCCTTAGCCAGAGTATCAAATTTGTAAAATTTTACAAACGTGTTCTCCCCTGACCACGTAGCTGCTCGGCAAAGTTGTAATGCCGAGACCCCTCGGGCAGCCGCCCAAGATGAGCCCACCTTCCTTGTGGAGTGGGCCTTTACAGATTTAGGCTGTGGCAGGCCTGCCACAGAATGTGCAAGTTGGATTGTGCTACAGATCCAACGAGCAATCGTCTGCTTAGACGCAGGAGCACCCATCTTGTTGGGTGCATACAATATAAACAACGAGTCAGATTTTCTAACTCCAGCTGTCCTTGCAATATATATTTTTAATGCTCTGACAACGTCCAGTAACTTGGAGTCCTCCAAGTCACTTGTAGCCGCAGGCACTACAATAGGCTGGTTCAGATGAAATGCTGACACCACCTTAGGGAGAAAATGCGGACGAGTCCGCAGTTCTGCCCTGTCCGAATGGAAAATCAGATATGGGCTTTTGTAAGATAAAGCTGCCAATTCTGACACTCTCCTGGCAGAAGCCAGGGCTAGAAGCATGGTCACTTTCCATGTGAGATATTTCAAATCCACCTTTTTTAGTGGTTCAAACCAATGAGATTTTAGGAAGTCCAAAACCACATTGAGATCCCACGGTGCCACTGGAGGCACCACAGGAGGCTGTATATGCAGCACTCCCTTAACAAAGGTCTGGACTTCAGGGACTGAAGCCAATTCTTTTTGAAAGAAAATCGACAGGGCCGAAATTTGAACCTTAATAGATCCCAATTTGAGACCCATTGACAATCCTGATTGCAGGAAATGTAGGAATCGACCCAGTTGAAATTCCTCCGTCGGAGCACTCCGATCTTCGCACCACGCAACATATTTTCGCCAAATTCGGTGATAATGTTGCACGGTTACTTCCTTCCTTGCTTTAATCAAAGTAGGAATGACTTCTTCCGGCATGCCTTTTTCCTTTAGGATCCGGCGTTCAACCGCCATGCCGTCAAACGCAGCCGCGGTAAGTCTTGAAACAGACAGGGACCCTGCTGAAGCAAGTCCCTCCTTAGAGGTAGAGGCCACGGATCTTCCGTGATCATCTCTTGAAGTTCCGGGTACCAAGTCCTTCTTGGCCAATCCGGAACCACTAGTATCGTTCTTACGCCTCTTTGCCGTATAATTCTCAATACTTTTGGTATGAGAGGCAGAGGAGGAAACACATACACCGACTGGTACACCCAAGGCGTTACCAGCGCGTCCACAGCTATTGCCTGCGGATCTCTTGACCTGGCGCAATACCTGTCCAGTTTTTTGTTGAGGCGAGACGCCATCATGTCCACCATTGGTCTTTCCCAACGGGTTACCAGCATGTGGAAGACTTCTGGATGAAGTCCCCACTCTCCCGGGTGAAGATCGTGTCTGCTGAGGAAGTCTGCTTCCCAGTTGTCCACTCCCGGGATGAACACTGCTGACAGTGCTATCACATGATTCTCCGCCCAGCGAAGAATCCTTGCAGCTTCTGCCATTGCACTCCTGCTTCTTGTGCCGCCCTGTCTGTTCACATGGGCGACTGCCGTGATGTTGTCCGACTGGATCAACACCGGTTTTCCCTGAAGCAGAGGTTCTGCCTGGCTTAGAGCATTGTATATTGCTCTTAGTTCCAGAATGTTTATGTGAAGAGACGTTTCCAGGCTCGTCCATACTCCCTGGAAGTTTCTTCCTTGTGTGACTGCTCCCCAGCCTCTCAGGCTGGCGTCCGTGGTCACCAGGATCCAATCCTGTATGCCGAATCTGCGGCCCTCCAATAGATGAGCACTCTGCAACCACCACAGAAGAGACACCCTTGTCCTTGGAGACAGGGTTATCCGCAGGTGCATCTGAAGATGCGACCCTGACCATTTGTCCAACAGATCCCTTTGGAAAATTCTTGCGTGGAATCTGCCGAATGGAATTGCTTCGTAAGAAGCCACCATTTTTCCCAGGACTCTTGTGCATTGATGTACAGACACCTTTCCTGGTTTTAGGAGGTTCCTGACAAGCTCGGATAACTCCTTGGCTTTTTCCTCCGGGAGAAAAACCTTTTTCTGAACCGTGTCCAGAATCATCCCTAGGAACAGCAGACGAGTTGTCGGCATTAACTGGGATTTTGGAATATTCAGAATCCACCCGTGCTGTTTTAGCACTTCTTGAGACAGTGCTAATCCCATCTCTAGCTGTTCTCTGGACCTCGCCCTTATTAGGAGATCGTCCAAGTATGGGATAATTAATACGCCTTTTCTTCGAAGAAGAATCATCATCTCGGCCATTACCTTTGTAAAGATCCGAGGTGCCGTGGACAATCCGAACGGCAGCGTCTGAAACTGATAGTGACAGTTTTGTACAACGAACCTGAGGTACCCCTGGTGTGAGGGGTAAATTGGAACGTGGAGATACGCATCCTTGATGTCCAAGGATACCATAAAGTCCCCCTCTTCCAGGTTCGCTATCACTGCTCTGAGTGACTCCATTTTGAACTTGAACTTCTTTATGTACAGGTTCAAGGACTTCAGATTTAGAATAGGCCTTACCGAGCCATCCGGCTTCGGTACCACAAAAAGAGTGGAATAATACCCCTTCCCTTGTTGCAGAAGAGGTACCTTGACTATCACCTGCTGAGAGTACAGCTTGTGAATGGCTTCCAACACCGTCTCCCTTTCGGAGGGGGACGTTGGTAAAGCAGACTTCAGGAAACGGCGAGGTGGATCTGTCTCTAATTCCAACCTGTATCCCTGAGATATTATCTGCAGGATCCAGGGATCTACTTGCGAGTGAGCCCACTGCGCGCTGTAATTTTTGAGACGACCCCCCACCGTCCCCGAGTCCGCTTGAGAAGCCCCAGCGTCATGCTGAGGCTTTTGTAGAAGCCGGGGAGGGCTTCTGATCCTGGGAAGGAGCTGCGTGTTGCTGTCTCTTCCCTCGACCTTTGCCTCGTGGCAGATATGAATAGCCCTTTGCTCTCTTATTTTTAAAGGAACGAAAGGGCTGCGGTTGAAAAGTCGGTGCCTTTTTCTGTTGGGGAGTGACTTGAGGTAGAAAGGTGGATTTCCCGGCTGTAGCCGTGGCCACCAAATCTGATAGACCGACTCCAAATAACTCCTCCCCTTTATACGGCAAAACTTCCATATGCCGTTTTGAATCCGCATCGCCTGTCCACTGTCGCGTCCATAAAGCTCTTCTGGCCGAAATGGACATAGCACTTACCCGTGATGCCAGTGTGCATATATCCCTCTGTGCATCACGCATATAAAGAAATGCATCCTTTATTTGTTCTAACGACAGTAAAATATTGTCCCTGTCCAGGGTATCAATATTTTCAATCAGGGACTCTGACCAAACTACCCCCGCACTGCCCATCCAGGCAGTCGCTACAGCTGGTCGTAGTATAACACCTGCATGTGTGTATATACTTTTTTGGATATTTTCCATCCTCCTATCTGATGGATCTTTAAGTGCGGCCGTCTCAGGAGAGGGTAACGCCACTTGTTTAGATAAGCGTGTTAGCGCCTTGTCCACCCTAGGAGGTGTTTCCCAGCGCTCCCTAACCTCTGGCGGGAAAGGGTATAATGCCAATAATTTCTTTGAAATTATCAGCTTTTTATCAGGGGCAACCCACGCTTCATTACACACGTCATTTAGTTCTTCTGATTCAGGAAAAACTATAGGTAGTTTTTTCATACCCCACATAATACCCTGTTTAGTGGTACCTGTAGTATCAGCTAAATGTAACGCCTCCTTCATTGCCAAAATCATATAACGTGTGGCCCTACTGGAAAATACGGTTGATTCGTCACCGTCACCACTGGAGTCATCGCCTGTGTCTGGGTCTGTGTCGACCGACTGAGGCAAAGGGCGTTTCACAGCCCCTGACGGTGTTTGAGTCGCCTGGACAGGCACTAATTGATTGTCCGGCCGTCTCATGTCATCAAACGACTGCTTTAGCGTGTTGACACTATCCCGTAGTTCCATAAATAAAGGCATCCATTCTGGTGTCGACTCCCTAGGGGGTGACATCCTCATATTTGGCAATTGCTCCGCCTCCACACCAATATCGTCCTCATACATGTCGACACACACGTACCGACACACAGCAGACACACAGGGAATGCTCCTAATGAAGACAGGACCCACTAGCCCTTTGGGGAGACAGAGGGAGAGTTTGCCAGCACACACCAAAAGCGCTATATATATATCAGGGATAGCCTTATAATAAGTGCTCCCTTATAGCTGCTTTGTTATATCAAAATATCGCCATAAATGTGCCCCCCCCTCTCTGTTTTACCCTGTTTCTGTAGTGCAGTGCAGGGGAGAGACTTGGGAGCCGTCCTGACCAGCGGAGCTGTGAGAGGAAATGGCGCCGTGTGCTGAGAAGATAGGCCCCGCCCCTTTTCCGGCGGGCTCGTCTCCCGCTATTTAGAAGCATTAGGCAGGGGTTAAATATCTCCATATAGCCTCTAGGGCTATATGTGAGGTATTTTTAGCCTTTATAGGTACTCATTTGCCTCCCAGGGCGCCCCCCTCCCAGCGCCCTGCACCCTCAGTGACTGCCGTGTGAAGTGTGCTGAGAGGAAAATGGCGCACAGCTGCAGTGCTGTGCGCTACCTTTAGAAGACTGCAGGAGTCTTCAGCCGCCGATTCTGGACCTCTTCTGACTTCAGCATCTGCAAGGGGGCCGGCGGCGCGGCTCCGGTGACCATCCAGGCTGTACCTGTGATTGTCCCTCTGGAGCTTGATGTCCAGTAGCCAAGAAGCCAATCCATCCTGCACGCAGGTGAGTTGACTCCTTCTCCCCTCAGTCCCTCGCTGCAGTGATCCTGTTGCCAGCAGGAATCACTGTAAAATAAAAAACCTAGCTAAACTTTTTCTAAGCAGCTCTTTAGGAGAGCCACCTAGATTGCACCCTTCTCGGCCGGGCACAAAAATCTAACTGGAGTCTGGAGGAGGGTCATAGGGGGAGGAGCCAGTGCACACCACCTGATCGGAAAAAGCTTTACTTTTTGTGCCCTGTCTCCTGCGGAGCCGCTATTCCCCATGGTCCTTTCAGGAACCCCAGCATCCACTAGGACGATAGAGAAATACTATTTCCACAGTTACTCTAATCAATATCTACTCCTGCTGCTTAGACTCTATACAGTGGCCCGTCGCAGGTACCTGTAAGGGATGGGTTCACATAGATTAAACAGATGACAATCCGCCAGCACACTGCAGCTGGCCAGCAAAACAGACTTGCATCCTACATAACAATACAATGCAGAGGACTCTGTTATACACATTTGCAAATATATGTTAAGGCACCAGCCACATCAAAGTGTCTCTGCTCAGGTAGTCCTATACTACAGAATAGCCCTACTTTGTGCCTTGTTTTTTCTGTCTAGATTAACCCCTCTCTTACATGCACCTGTGATGGAATCAGCAGCTGGAGGGGATGCTGATCATTGTAGTGCCTTATTGGAGTATCCTGCGGTACCTTCAGGTGAGTTGGCTCTCAATTCAGAAACACATGGGGAGCACGGATGGTGTAATGGTTAGCATTACTGGCTCACAGCACTGAGGTCATGGGTTCGATTCCCACCTTGGCTCTAACTGTGTGGAGTTTGTATGTTCTCCCCGTACTTGCGTGGGTTTCCTCCGGGTACTCCGGTTTCCTCCCACAATCCAAAAATACATACTGGTAGGTTAATTGGTTCCCAACAATAATTAACCCTAGCGTGAATGTGTGTGCGTGTACATGTGATAGGGAATATAGATTGTAAGCTCCACTGGGGCAGGGACTGATGTGAATGGGCAAATATTCTCTGTACAGCGCTGCGGAATATGTGTGCGCTATATAAATAACTGGTAATAAATAAATAATAAGAATTTACTTACCGATAATTCTATTTCTCGGAGTCCGTAGTGGATGCTGGGGTTCCTGAAAGGACCATGGGGAATAGCGGCTCCGCAGGAGACAGGGCACAAAAAGTAAAGCTTTACGATCAGGTGGTGTGTACTGGCTCCTCCCCCTATGACCCTCCTCCAAGCCTCAGTTAGGTACTGTGCCCGGACGAGCGTACACAATAAGGAAGGATCTTGAATCCCGGGTAAGACTCATACCAGCCACACCAATCACACCGTACAACCTGTGATCTAAACCCAGTTAACAGTATGATAACAGCGGAGCCTCTGAAAAGATGGCTCACAACAATAATAACCCGATTTTTGTAACTATGTACAAGTAATGCAGATAATCCGCACTTGGGATGGGCGCCCAGCATCCACTACGGACTCCGAGAAATAGAATTATCGGTAAGTAAATTCTTATTTTCTCTATCGTCCTAGTGGATGCTGGGGTTCCTGAAAGGACCATGGGGATTATACCAAAGCTCCCAAACGGGCGGGAGAGTGCGGATGACTCTGCAGCACCGAATGAGAGAACTCCAGGTCCTCCTTAGCCAGGGTATCAAATTTGTAGAATTTTACAAACGTGTTCTCCCCCGACCACGTAGCCGCTCGGCAGAGTTGTAATGCCGAGACCCCTCGGGCAGCCGCCCAAGAAGAACCCACCTTCCTTGTGGAGTGGGCTTTTACCGATTTTGGCTGTGGCAGGCCTGCCACAGAATGTGCAAGCTGAATCGTACTACAAATCCAGCGAGCAATAGTCTGCTTAGACGCAGGAGCGCCCAACTTGTTGGGAGCATATAGTATAAACAGCGAGTCAGATTTCCTGACTCCAGCTGTCCTTGAAATGTATATTTTTAAAGCTCTGACAACGTCCAACAACTTGGAGTCCTCCAAGTCGCTTGTAGCCGCAGGCACTACAATAGGTTGGTTCAGATGAAATGCTGACACCACCTTAGGGAGAAAATGCGGACGAGTCCGCAGTTCTGCCCTGTCCGAATGGAAAATCAGATATGGGCTTTTGTAAGATAAAGCTGCCAGTTCTGACACTCTCCTGGCCGAAGCCAGGGCTGGTAGCATGGTCACTTTCCATGTGAGATATTTCAAATCCACAGTTTTTAGTGGTTCAAACCAATGAGATTTGAGAAAGTCCAAAACAACATTGAGATCCCACGGTGCCACTGGAGGCACCACAGGGGGCTGTATATGCAGCACTCCCTTAACAAAAGTCTGGACTTCAGGAACTGAAGCCAATTCTTTTTGGAAGAAAATCGACAGGGCCGAAATTTGAACCTTAATAGATCCCAATTTGAGACCCATAGACAATCCTGATTGCAGGAAATGTAGGAATCGACCCAGTTGAAATTCCTCCGTCGGAGCACTCCGATCCTCGCACCACGCAACATATTTTCGCCAAATGCGGTGATAATGTTGCGCGGTTACTTCCTTCCTTGCTTTAATCAAAGTAGGAATGACTTCTTCCGGCATGCCTTTTTCCTTTAGGATCCGGCGTTCAACCGCCATGCCGTCAAACGCAGCCGCGGTAAGTCTTGAAACAGACAGGGACCCTGCTGAAGCAAGTCCCTTCTCAGAGGTAGAGGCCACGGATCTTCCGTGATCATCTCTTGAAGTTCCGGGTACCAAGTCCTTCTTGGCCAATCCGGAACCACTAGTATCGTTCTTACGCCTCTTTGCCGTATAATTCTCAATACTTTTGGTATGAGAGGCAGAGGAGGAAACACATACACCGACTGGTACACCCAAGGCGTTACCAGCGCGTCCACAGCTATTGCCTGCGGATCTCTTGACCTGGCGCAATACCTGTCCAGTTTTTTGTTGAGGCGAGACGCCATCATGTCCACCATTGGTCTTTCCCAACGGGTTACCAGCATGTGGAAAACTTCTGGATGAAGTCCCCACTCTCCCGGGTGGAGGTCGTGTCTGCTGAGGAAGTCTGCTTCCCAGTTGTCCACTCCCGGGATGAACACTGCTGACAGTGCTATCACATGATTCTCTGCCCAGCGAAGAATCCTTGCAGCTTCTGCCATTGCACTCCTGCTTCTTGTGCCGCCCTGTCTGTTCACATGGGCGACTGCCGTGATGTTGTCCGACTGGATCAACACCGGTTTTCCTTGAAGCAGAGGTTCTGCCTGGCTTAGAGCATTGTAGATTGCTCTTAGTTCCAGAATGTTTGTGTGAAGAGACGTTTCCAGGCTCGACCACACGCCCTGGAAGTTTCTTCCTTGTGTGACTGCTCCCCAGCCTCTCAGGCTGGCGTCCGTGGTCACCAGGATCCAATCCTGTATGCCGAATCTGCGGCCCTCCAATAGATGAGCACTCTGCAACCACCACAGAAGAGATACCCTTGTCCTTGGAGACAGGGTTATCCGCTGGTGCATCTGAAGATGCGACCCTGACCATTTGTCCAACAGATCCCTCTGGAAAATTCTTGCGTGGAATCTGCCGAATGGAATTGCTTCGTAAGAAGCCACCATTTTTCCCAGGACTCTTGTGCATTGATGTACAGACACCTTTCCTGGTTTTAGGAGGTTCCTGACAAGCTCGGATAACTCCTTGGCTTTTTCCTCCGGGAGAAAAACCTTTTTCTGAACCGTGTCCAGAATCATCCCTAGGAACAGCAGACGTGTTGTCGGAATTAACTGGGATTTTGGAATATTCAGAATCCACCCGTGCTGTTTTAGCACTTCTTGAGACAGTGCTAATCCCATCTCTAGCTGTTCTCTGGACCTTGCCCTTATTAGGAGATCGTCCAAGTATGGGATAATTAATAAGCCTTTTCTTCGAAGAAGAATCATCATCTCGGCCATTACCTTGGTAAAGACCCGAGGTGCCGTGGACAATCCGAACGGCAGCGTCTGAAACTGATAGTGACAGTTCTGTACGACGAACCTGAGGTACCCCTGGTGTGAGGGGTAAATTGGAACTTGGAGATACGCATCCTTGATGTCCAAGGATACCATAAAGTCCCCTTCTTCCAGGTTCGCTATCACTGCTCTGAGTGACTCCATCTTGAACTTGAACTTCTTTATGTACAGGTTCAAGGATTTCAGATTTAGAATAGGTCTTACCGAGCCATCCGGCTTCGGTACCACAAATAGAGTGGAATAATACCCCTTTCCTTGTTGTAAAAGGGGTACCTTGACTATCACCTGCTGAGAGTACAGCTTGTGAATGGCTTCCAAGACCGTCACCCTGTCGGAGGGGGACGTTGGTAAAGCAGACTTCAGGAAACGGCGAGGTGGATCCGTCTCTAGTTCCAACCTGTACCCCTGAGATATTATCTGCAGGATCCAGGGATCTACCTGCGAGTGAGCCCACTGCGCGCTGAAATTCTTGAGACGACCCCCCACCGCCCCCGAGTCCGCTTGAGAAGCCCCAGCGTCATGCTGAGGCTTTTGTAGAAGCGGGGGAGGGCTTCTGTTCCAGGGAAGGAGCTGCCTGTTGCTGTCTCTTCCCCCTTCCTCTGCCTCGTGGCAGATATGAATATCCCTTTGCTCTCTTGTTTTTAAAGGAACGAAAGGGCTGCGGTTGAAAAGTCGGTGTCTTTTTCTGTTGGGGAGTGATCCTCCCCTTTATACGGCAAAACTTCCATATGCCGTTTTGAGTCCGCATCGCCTGACCACTGTCGCGTCCATAAACTTCTTCTGGCCGAAATGGACATAGCACTTACCCGTGATGCCAGTGTGCAGATATCCCTCTGTGCATCACGCATATAAAGAAATGCATCCTTTATTTGCTCTAAAGACAGTAAAACATTGTCCCTATCCAGGGTATCAATATTTTCAATCAGGGACTCTGACCAAGCTACCCCAGCACTGCACATCCAGGCTGTCGCTATAGCTGGTCGTAGTATAACACCTGTATGTGTGTATATACTTTTTTGGATATTTTCCATCCTCCTATCTGCTGGATCTTTAAGTGCGGCCGTCTCAGGAGAGGGTAACGCCACTTGTTTTGATAAGCGTGTGAGCGCCTTGTCCACCCTAGGAGGTGTTTCCCAGCGCGCCCTAACCTCTGGCGGGAAAGGGTATAAAGCCAATAACTTCTTTGAAATTAGCATTTTTTTATCGGGGGCAACCCACGCTTCATCACACACCTCATTTAATTCATCTGATTCAGGAAAAACTATAGGTAGTTTTTTCACACCCCACATGATACCCTGTTTTGTGGTACCTGTAGTATCAGCAATATGTAACGCCTCCTTCATTGCCAAAATCATATAACGTGTGGCCCTACTGGAAAATACGGTTGATTCGTCACCGTCGCCACTGGAATCAGTGCCTGTGTCTGGGTCTGTGTCGACCGACTGAGGCAAAGGGCGTTTTATAGCCCCTGACGGTGTTTGAGGCGCCTGGACAGGCACTAATTGATTGTCCGGCCGTCTCATGTCGTCAAACGACTGCTTTAGCGTGTTGACACTATCCCGTAATTCCATAAATAAAGGCATCCATTCTGGTGTCGACCCCCTAGGAGGTGACATCCCCATATTTGGCAATTGCTCCGCCTCCACACCAATATCGTCCTCATACATGTCGACACACACGTACCGACACACAGCAGACACACAGGGAATGCTCTTAACGAAGACAGGACCCCACTAGCCCTTTGGGGAGACAGAGGGAGAGTTTGCCAGCACACACCAAAAGCGCTATATATGACAGGGATAGCCTTATAATAAGTGCTCCCTGTATAGCTGCTTTAATAATATAGTTTTGCCACAATTTTGCCCCCCCTCTCTTGTTTTACCCTGTTTCTGTAGTGCAGTGCAGGGGAGAGCCTGGGAGCCTTCCTGACCAGCGGAGCTGTGTGAGGAAAATGGCGCTGTGTGCTGAGGAGATAGGCCCCGCCCCTTTTTCGGCGGGCTCGTCTCCCGCTCTTTAGTGGATTCTGGCAGGGGTTAAATATCTCCATATAGCCCCCGGAGGCTATATGTGAGGTATTTTTAGCCAAAAAAGGTTTTCATTTGCCTCCCAGGGCGCCCCCCTCCCAGCGCCCTGCACCCTCAGTGACTGCCTTGTGAAGTGTGCTGAGAGGAAAATGGCGCACAGCTGCAGTGCTGTGCGCTACCTTAAGAAGACTGAGGAGTCTTCTGCCGCCGATTCTGGACCTCTTCTCGTTTCAGCATCTGCAAGGGGGCCGGCGGCGAGGCTCCGGTGACCATCCAGGCTGTACCTGTGATCGTCCCTCTGGAGCTAATGTCCAGTAGCCAAGAAGCCAATCCATCCTGCACGCAGGTGAGTTCACTTCTTCTCCCCTAAGTCCCTCGTTGCAGTGATCCTGTTGCCAGCAGGACTCACTGTAAAATAAAAAACCTAAGCTAAACTTTTCTAAGCAGCTCTTTAGGAGAGCCACCTAGATTGCACCCTTCTCGGCCGGGCACAAAAATCTAACTGAGGCTTGGAGGAGGGTCATAGGGGGAGGAGCCAGTACACACCACCTGATCGTAAAGCTTTACTTTTTGTGCCCTGTCTCCTGCGGAGCCGCTATTCCCCATGGTCCTTTCAGGAACCCCAGCATCCACTAGGACGATAGAGAAAAATAAATAATGAATATATGACTCAAGGTGGCGCTATAAATATGTAGTGTAGGGAAACCAGTGCAGTCAGGAAGGGTGACATGATATGTTTGTAATTGTTTGTAACGGAGATCTCTGCATTGTACTATTATGTAGGATGCATTTCTCTTTTGCTGGCCCATTACAGAGTGCTGGGGGAATTTGTGCATTGCTTTCTTTCTAATGTATTATAATGTCTCATTGGTTGCTAACCGATATTGTACTGCTTGGGTTTATGCGCATATGTAAATAACAATGATTACTCATTCTGTCTGGACAAGCATGTAGGCGTGAACATATATCTCATGCACTGTGCATATGCATTTAAGTTTATATTAAAAAAAGAAAACACCTGTATTGAGAACATGCTTTCCATATATGCAAACGTTGTGACTTTCTGCCGTCTGGCAGTGTCAAGAACAGTCTTTGCCAGTCTGTCACTTACGTATAGAGGTCCATAGGAAACTCCTTCATCATATGAGTTACTATGAATTCCACCAACAGATCTAAAAGAAGAGAACAGGGAATGAACTGTGGGGTCTAGCTCTCATCGCCAACCCTATTACATCCACACTGACAGACCCAGCTCCCTATCTGTAACACCTGTTATTGAAGGCTTGCAGCTCTTCCCACAGGGCAGTGCGCTACTCTGCATGGAGATAATTTGCATGGCCCATAGCTCAGATTTATTTTAAATAAATAAGACAATCGCAGGGCAGGATTACGGTTCTAAACTCCCAGTTTTCATTAGAGGAAAAGGATGGATGGAGGAAGAGGGGGGAGGGAAGGATGAGGGATTTCCATGGAAACCGAAACTGCTAAAAATAAGCACAGGAGTAGCAGGTCTGTCTCTGTTTCTCTGAATGAAGCGCTCATTATTCAATACAGATAAGCCCACAAGCTGAACTTAAGGAGCCCAGTCTGCCTTCGGTATGGGAGAGCGCTGCTTTATCCTGTAGCATCTTTCTGATTGCTTAACTCTTGCTGGTGATACTGTATAAGGAGGTCCAGTTACTAGCAATCTCCCAATCCGTATACTGTTCCGGAATTTCTATCATCTTCCAAAATCCTTCAATTTCCAATCACATTTACCAGGAAACAAAAAGGTTTTCCTTAATGAGCTATAATTATGCTGCAGAATGTCACAACCATTACATTTCCATGTCTTTTATAGCATTCTTGTAGTATAATCAATTCATCATTTATTGTTCAAATATATGAAAGCCACAAACACACGACACTTTCTCATTAACATAAATGATTTTGATAGACTATAAGAAGCAGCACGGTAATTACTTTTTAACTTGATTTGCTTCTACAGACCGCATCATAATGATTGATAATTCTGCATATTTTACAGTCATAGATCACCATGGCAACCACAGTCACATGGCAAATGATGTAGGGGTCTATTCATAAAGCGACGAAAAGAGTGGAGAAGTGAGACAGTGAAGAAGTTGCCCATGGCAACCAATTATATTTGAGGTGCCAATTATCAAGTGCATTCTATAAAATTACACATAGCAGCTGATTGGTTGCTATGGGCAACTTCTCCACTGGCGCACTTCTCAACTCTTTTCACTGAATAGACCCTGTAGTGAACAGAGAGGCTTTGGAACACCAATCTGGGCTGTATTCACTGTGACATCATACTACTCCCTCCCCTTTTTATAATCACATGACATTGAGAGTCTTTGTCTGTGTAGCAGACTGGCAGAGTCAGCCACACTTGTTTTTCCTCCAAATTGATAATGAAAACAATATAATGAATAGCAGAAGAACAGCTAGGAAAAATGACAGATGCATTAACTTACTATGTGGGATTAATATTTTAGTCCCAACGAAATAACTTGGAACCTGACTATGTACTTGACACCAGCCTTAAAATAAAGAGCACTGACAAATACAGTGGTAATTAACCTACAGCAAATTAATTAGTTATTTAGGGTTGCCATATATGCAGTTGCACACGCGGGGGAAAAGGGGGGGGGGGGGGTCGGTTCTAAATGTCCAGAGCCCCTCCCTTTTTTTATCAGAGGCGGAGACAGCTTTGTCTCAATCTCTTCACCAGTCGCGGGCCTCTGGCCTCAATTGGAGCTGCCCGGCCACTGCCAATCCAGCTGCCAGGTGGCTTTCATATCACCTGACGCGGAGGGCTGACAGATGAACTGGCAGTGGCCGGGCAGCCTGCCAGGATCACAGTCCTGTCCTGACAGAGGGAGGATCTGCACCACCCAGCAGAGTCACGGAGGTGGACTGCAGCTACTGTAGCACCTGAGACGCCCACCATTCAGCCTTTCACAATAAACACTGGGAATATTCTGCATAATGGCACTAAGGTGGTCATTCTGAGTTGTTCGCTAGCTGCTTTCGTGCGCTGCGCAGCGATCAGGCAAAAAAAGGCACTTTTGCGCATGCGTATGGAGCGCAATGCGCGCGGCGTACTATTACAACGAACGATGTAGTTTCACACAAGGTCTTGCGAAGCATTTCAGACGCACTGCTGGCCGCAGAGTGATTGACAGGAAGAGGGCGCTACTGGGTGTGAGTGACCGTTTTCAGGGAGTGTTCGAAAAAACGCAGGCGTGCCAGGAAAAACGCAGGCATGGCTGGGCGAACGCAGGGCATATTTGTGACGTCAAAACAGGAACTAAATAGTCTGAAGTGATCGCAAGCTCTGAGTAGGTCTGAAGCTACTCTGAAGCTGCACAAAAATATTTTGTAGCCGCACAGCGATCCTTTCGTTTGCACTTCTGCTAAGCTAAAATACACTCTCAGTGGGCGGCGGCATAGCATTTGCACGGCTGCTAAAAACTGCTAGCGAGCGAACAACTTGGAATGACCACCTAAAAGCGCTGTGATTTGCACCAGATTCATCCTAAAACAGTTTAATTGGATATGAAAATCAGAACAGGTCTCTGCATCTTAGACCAGGGATTTGTAACCGCTCTATTTCCAAGAAACACCTGAACTCTGTAATATTTACCAAGGACCCCATACATAGTATGCCTGTACCTACTCACAATGCTAACCCTTAGATTTACCAATGTCTACTACCTGCCTGCATACAGTATACCGGTGATTGCTCATATATATGTCTGTAAATATGCCCACCGCTGGATATATAACATTGGGCTATGAGAGTATGGAGAAGGAGGTGACTCACCTAGCACAGCGCACACCAGGGGGCGGCAGGGGATATTTTTCTCAGCTGCCTTTTTCCGATGTCTCATGGGCTGCAGGGATTTGGAAGATAAGTGAGAAATTAAGCAAAATGTTACATTACAGGTGCAGTATAACATGGTCTTACTTCATCTTCTTACAATAATATCAATAAGCATTGGTAATAAAATGCCCCTGCTTCATGTGGATAAATCTCATCCAGCTCAGTGGCACGTCAGCCACCCGGACCCTGTTACATTCTCCCAGTAGTCTTAGTCACACGGGGATATTTGTCTTGTGAGGACTCCTTATGTGTACGGACGCCATACTTTACTTGAACAGAGTCTTCTTAATTACTTTGTTCCACAGCAGGGAACGCAGTTAATTTCCCGACTGTCCCGAATGCCGGCAGTTGGAATCTCGACCGCCACCAGGAATCCCTACTCCCACCCGAGGGGGAATAGATTAGTGTGGCAACTAAAGGTCGCCACCAGGCCCTAAGCGTGGCAAGCACAGCAAGCCCACAAGGGGACATGCTGCGCTCGAGGTCAGGATTCCGGCATCTGTATTTCGACCACCGGGATCCCAACAGTCGATAAAATCTACACCAGTAAAATTTAACGGACATTTTTCCTGCTGAAAGCCTATTGGTTGTCAACCGGCAAATAAAAACAACATGGAAACCTAATAAAACAAAATCTACTTTTAGCCGAAGCTCCATATTTAGTTGCAGATGTCTGGTAATGTTTGTGTGGAAAGTGTGAGGTAAATGTGGCACATCCGTGCGCACAAGCACAATCGGCGGCAGTCACTCACCATTCTGTGGAGGTTCACACGGAAATTCATGTTGTCATCGTGTAGGAAAGCATTGGCATATTGGTCCTGTACAGACATAAACATAATGTGCGACGTGTTATTGCCTGTGGCTGGCCTCTGCGCATCCAATAATCTGACAGAACATTCGGCGCATCCTGACAAAGCACGCAGCAGAATGGAATCTGCAATACTATATACAATAACTATCTATAGATATATTATTTTTTTAATAATAATTCCTTATATTTCTTTATGAAAGCTCCACTAAACCTACAATGAAGGTCATATTTATATAAACACTATCCAGATGATAGATATACAGTAAATAGGCTGACTGTGATCAGGTCGACGTGCATTAGGTCGAGAGGCAAAAACGGTTGACATAAAATGTCGACCAATGTGCTGGGTTTTTTGTTTTTTTTCACGTTTTACCAGTCTCTGCTTGATTTACTATCCACATGGACTCCGACTGGGAACAGTAACCTGTGGCAAGCGACCACTTATCTGTCGATCTTTTGTCCCAGTCGACCAATTACTGTCGACCTAAACACAGTAGATCTTCTTTACCACACCAACAGTAGTCAAATAGCCTCATTCGATTTTACTATAAAATAAAAATATGTTCCACAAGATTTCACAACGTGAAAGAAAAACCATTTTAATTTCCATATGACAGTGGGAAGACATTTGGTTTTGCATGCTGTAATTAATGAGCACCACTTATCTACGGTCACTGTGACACAGACTGAGCACGTGATGAAGGCTGGTGAGGGGAATGAGGACTGGGATCTGAATGGCTGTATAAAGCACAGCAGCAATGAGAGATAGTGCGGTCTGAGGGCCTGATACAGAAATGGCTGTTACCGCACAGCTGCTGCTCTGTACGCAATGGCCGTCCAATAATATGCACGTGCCGCAGAAAGCGTCTTGTGTATACAGACGCCTCCTGCCAGCTTCTACGCTGCTTTGTCCCAGGCCACAGCATCGAGTCATCTGAGTAACCCTCTGGCTGATGTAACCGCAGAATAGAGGACAATGAAGCTATGACCAAGGACGCAGCCACTGGATTCAGCACACCCAGAAAACGAGGTGTACACATCCCCGAATTCTCTAATGCTGCCCATCGCTGGCCCGCTTTCCCCCCCCAAAGGGGGCACTGCACGCGATCTTGCAGAACATGTCCTGCACATGCGCAGATCTCTTGCAGCTCAGGATCACGCCATGTGAACGCATTCTAAGTTTTGTTTTCCTCAGAGCTCTATGAAACTCTGAGCAATGGTGAGGAGGGTGCCATGATTCTGCACGTATGAGCTGACAGCAGATACACGCCCCGAAGAGCGGGCATGATACCCCTGTTTTTATCTAACCACGGCTTGTAGCCTTCCTGTTAACAACTCCAAATGGTCACTTTCTGTCAATCACTTCTCCATGAAATCCACATTGCAAGCTGGATCGCAGCAGCACCTTGCACGTGAGCATTGCGATCGCAGCACATGCGCAGTCTGACGATAATCCGGTGCATTAACATCGACCATTGCAAACAATTAGGCCCAATATGTTGTGACTAAGGCAATGGTTTCCAAACTTTTTTGAATCACGGCGCCCTAAAATATCAGAATTTTTTTCACGGCACCCCTAGGCCAAAAATTTCTTATTGAGAAATTTAGAAAGAAATATTACACTAAGTAGATCGCGTTTATATGTCATCCTTAGGGTCAGTTGTGTGGTGAGGGACAAGATTTGCTTCTGTTTGGCCACATACTTTACCACCAGCACTGGTTTTGCCTATTATATTGACCATGAATAATTTGAATTGGTCCTGTACCACCAACCCAGGGTGCCCCTAAAAGTGTCCCGAGGCACCCCAGGGAGCCACGGCATACAGTTTGGGAACCTCTGGACTAAGTCATTCCCAGGATCATGTCACTTCCAACGGAATTTTCTCGAGTTGTCATTACTCCAAACATCACCTATTCCCATTGAAGGGTTTTATTCATATCAGTTTTTGCCTCCTGATGACCATATCTGACTGATCATAGACACGATACTGAAGAGGAGAGTTTATTATCTAAGGGGGACATTGCACAAGGTATGGACTGAGTTTGGTAAAATATCTAGTGGGAATGGCAGAGCGTGAGACGTCTTTGAGCAGAGGGACCATGCTAAGCCTAAGAGTTGGGGGGGAGGGGGGGATATGGGGTCAGATAGCGCAAGGGGAAGGGGAACTGAAGCACAGTTATGGAACGCTCAGATACATGTTCACAATAGACTAACCTGTATAGAATACATAGGGCACGGTTGTGAGTCAGACGGATGCTAATGGCTCTTCTGAGCCAGGCTGAACTTGGCTGGATCGGTCTTGCTGTGAAATTGGGCATTTGGAGCGGGAACAATGCTATTGCTCAATACAGCACTGACTTGTGGGAATGCTGAGGGTGAGGGGGGGGAAGGGGGTGGAGTGCACTTGCCATGCTGCGGACTCGATGGCGATCTTAGCTCGCCACAGGTTGTATTCCCGCTCTATGGGTGTCGTGGACACCCATGAGTGAAAATGGCCCCTGTTGGTCGGCATGCCGACCATTGGGATTGTGAGGGGGGGCGGGATGTAGCTGCCGATACTGTGACTACATCCCCTCTATAATAGACCAAATAAAAATAGGATTTTAATTACCTACCGGTAAATCCTTTTCTTGTAGTCCATAAGGGATATTGGGGGAATCTAGTACGATGGGGTATAGATGGGGTCCGAAGGAGCCAGTGCACTTGAAATTTCTTCAACTGGGTGTGCTGGCTCCTCCCCTCTATGCCCCCTCTCACAGGCAGTTATAGGTAAAAACGTGCCCAATGGTGAAATTACATATATGAGAGAAGGAAACATGGTAACAAAGGGTGGTGAGATTTACACACCAGCACACCACTAACATACAACAACCAGCAACAGCTGGTAACAGCAACAGCTGAACAGGTAACTATAGAACAAGAACCCAGTGGCGAACGCAGGGGGGGTTTCCGAGTACCTGGAAACCCCCCGATGAGCTGAATTTTCTTTTTGAGCCGGAGACAGCTGTGTCTCCGCTGTCTCCATCCCTGCAAAAAAGCCGCGATCGCGGGAGCGGAGCTGCAGCAAACAGTCCGCAGAGAGCTAAGTATGCAGCTCTCTGCTTACAGTCTCGAATGTCCCGGGGGCCGGGGGCTCCCTCCGTCCTCACACGTCCACGCCTCTGCTCCCAGCCCACTGTGTATATGTAAGTTCAAAGTCTTTGTTTATGTGTGTATTTGTACAGTATGTATGTGTTATGTACAGTATGTATTTGTGTTTTTGTTTGTGCTTGTGTATGTACTGTATGTATGTATGTATGTATGTATGTATGTATGTGTTTGTTTATGTGTGTGTGTATGTATATATGTGTGTTATATATGTATTTTATATAAATAGAAACGCATTTGACCGCCACTCCACATAATGGAACAGCACCTGGCTGCCCACCCAAAGTCCTGTGAGGGACTATGGACAGCAACGATACCGGGCGGCACTCTTAGGATTTTTCAATGACGTAGACAGCATACAGTATCGTTGCTATATATATATATATATATATATATATATATATATATATATATATATATATATATACACATACACTGCTCAAAAAAATAAAGGGAACACTAAAATAACACATCCTAGATCTGAATGAATGAAATATTCTTATTAAATACTTTGTTCTTTACATAGTTGAATGTGCTGACAACAAAATCACACAAACATTATCAATGGAAATCAAATTTATTAACCCATGGAGGTCTGGATTTGGAGTCACACTCAAAATTAAAGTGGAAAAACACACTACAGGCTGATCCAACTTTGATGTAATGTCCTTAAAACAAGTCAAAATGAGGCTCAGTAGTGTCTGTGGCCTCCACGTGCCTGTATGACCTCCCTACAACGCCTGGGCATGCTCCTGATGAGGTGGCGGATGGTCTCCTGAGGGATCTTCTCCCAGACCTGTACTAAAGCATCCGCCAACTCTTGGACAGTCTGTGGTGCAACGTAGCGTTGGTGGATGGAGCGAGACATGATGTCCCAGATGTGCTCAATTGGATTCAGGTCTGGGGAACGGGCGGGCCTGTCCATAGCATCAATGCCTTCGTCTTGCAGGAACTGCTGACACACTCCAGCCACATGAGGTCTAGCATTGTCTTGCATTAGGAGGAACCCAGGGCCAACCGCACCAGCATATGGTCTCACAAGGGGTCTGAGGATCTCATCTCGGTACCTAATGGTAGCTAGGCTACCTCTGTCGAGCAAATGGAGGGGTGTGCGGCCCCCCAAAGAAATGCCACCCCACACCATTACTGACCCACAGCCAAACCGGTCATGCTGGAGGATGTTGCAGGCAGCAGAACATTCTCCTTGGCGTCTCCAGACTCTGTCACGTCTGTCACGTGCTCAGTGAGAACCTGCTTTCATCTGTGAAGAGCACAGGGCGCCAGTGGCGAATTTGCCAATCTTGGTGTTCTCTGTCAAATGCCAAACGTCCTGCAAGGTGTTGGGCTGTAAGCACAACCCCCACCTGTGGATGTCGGGCCCTCATACCACCCTCATGGAGGCTGTTTCTGATCGTTTGAGTAGACACATGCACATTTGTGGCTTGCTGGAGGTCATTTTGCAGGGCTCTGGCAGTGCTCCTCCTGTTCCTCCTTGCACAAAGGCGGAGGTAGCGGTCCTGCTGCTGGGTTGTTGCCCTCCTACGGCCTCCTCCACGTCTCCTGATGTACTGGCCTGTCTCCTGGTAGCACCTCTATGCTCTGGACACTACGCTGACAGACACAGCAAACCTTCTTGCCACAGCTCGCATTGATGTGCCATCCTGGATGAGCTGCACTACCTAAGCCACTTGTGTGGGTTGTAGGGAGGTCATACAGGCACATGGAGGCCACACACACTACTGAGCCTCATTTTGACTTGTTTTAAGGACATTATATCAAAGTTGGATCAGCCTGTAGTGTGTTTTTCCACTTTAATTTTGAGGGTGACTCCAAATCCAGACCTCCATGGGTTAATAAATTTGATTTCCATTGATAATTTTTGTGTGATTTTGTTGTCAGCACATTCAACTATGTAAAGAACAAAGTATTTAATAAAAATATTTCATTCATTCAGATCTGGGATGTGTTATTTTAGTGTTCCCTTTATTTTTTTGAGCAGTGTATATATATATATATATACACACACACACACACACACACACACACACACACACACGTACAGTTCAGATATGCAAGTGGCACTATCAGGACTTTATCTGCAGCAACGGCGGTGCTTAAACTTTTCAAACCGTTTTCAAGGTTACACAAAAATAACCATACATGTTCTTACCTTTGCAGGAAAACATCCAGCGATCCTCCATGCCGCTATACCTGCAAACGCCGTCCGCTCCCGATGACGTCAGAGATCACAGGGTATTATCCTATATAGCTAAGAACATGTATGGTTTTCTGGTATCCTTGAAAACGGTTTGAAAATAAACTAAAATGTTGGAGTAAGCAACGCCGTCTACTGGATTTATTATGCTGCAAATTAAGTCCTGAGAGTGACAGCATATCTGAACTGGATTCTAGCTGACTGTCGACTTAGGAGGGCACTTGGGCATTTAATTATATATGGATGGAGTGCAGATTTTATGACACTCCTTACTAGTACCGCAGAATCAGATAATATGTACGGAGGCAGGACAGCACTCATAGACATTGGTATACCATGGAAAATCTGCACAGGACGCTGTAGCTGTTAGTCAACGTTTCAGAGTTACTGTAGACTCTGAAACGTCGACAAACAGCTACAGCGTCCTGTACTGATTTTCTATGGTATACCAGTCTCAATGAGTGCCGTTCTGCTTCCATATATATGTGTGTGTATGTGTGTATGTATGTATGTATGTATGTATGTATGTATATATTACACATACATGCACGTATACATACACACCCACCGACAGAAACCCCCCTCGCTAAATCCTGCGTTTGCCCCTGGAACCTGCACAAAAGGCTACGCACTGAGGCAGGCGCCCAATATCCCTTATGGACTACGAAAAAAGGATTTACAGGTAGATAATTAAAATCCTATTTTCTATAGCATCCACAAGGGATATTGGGGATTCCAGTACGATGGGGACGTCCCAAAGCTTCCAGAACGGGCGGGAACGTGCGGAGACTGCTGCACCATCGCCTGCCCAAACTGGGTATCCTCTTTGGCCAGGGTATCAAACTTGTAGAACTTCACAAAGGTGTTCTTCCCCGACCAGGTAGCAGCTTGGCAAAGTTGAAAGGCCGAAACTCCACGGGCAGCCGCCCAGGAAGAACCCATTGATCTAGAGTGGGCCTTCAGAGACTTAGGAACAGGTAAGGCTGCCAACACCTAGGCCTGTTGAATAGTAAGTCTAATCCAACGAGCAATGGACTGCTTTGAAGCAGGACAACCCTTTTTCTGTGCATCATAGAGCATGAACAAAGAATCCGTCTTTCTGATCTGAGCCGTTCTCTTGACATAGATCTTCAAGGCTCGCACAGCATCCAATGCCTCCAGAGGAACAGAAGCGTCAGAACTAGACGGACTCACAATAGGCTGATTCAAATGAAATGCAGAGACAACCTTCGGCAGGAACTGCTGTCTAGTCCGGAGCTCCGCTCTGTCCTCGTAAAAGACCAAGTATGGACTTTTACACGACAAGGTCCCCAATTCTGAAACACGTCGAGCAGAAGCCAGGGCCAGTAACATCACTGTCTTCCACGTGATGTACTGGTCTTCTACCGCCATCAGAGGTTCAAACCAGGAGGACTGTATAAATTCCAACACTACATTCAGATCCCAGGGTGCCGTAGGCAGCACAAAAGGAGGTTGGATGTTGAGTACCCCTTGCAAGAAGGTCTGAACTTCTGGCAACACTGCAAATTTCTTCTGGAAGAAATGGAGAGGGCTGAAATCTGGACCTTAATGGAACCCAGACGTAAGCCCTTATCCACACCAGCCTGCAAGAAACTTAAGAAACGTCCCAAGTGAAACTCAGCAGGCAGATACGTGCATTTCTCGCACCAAAAGACATATCTCCTCCAGATATGATGATCGTGTTTTGACGTCACAGGTTTCCTGGCCTGAACCATGGTAGCAATAACCTTCTTGTGAGCTAGGATGTGCCGCTCAACCTCCATGCCGTCAAACGAAGTCGCCGTAAGTCCGGGTAGACGAACGATCCTTGTTGAAGAAGATATCTTCGTAGTGGTAGAGGCCAAGGGTCTTCGACGGACATGCCCACAAGATCCGCGTACCACGCCCTACGAGGCCACTCCGGGGCAATTAGAATTGCCTGGACTCCCAGGTTTCTGATGCGCTTGAGCACCCTGGAGAGTAACGGAATCTGAGGAAACAGATAGACAAGCCGGAAAGGCCAAGGCGACGTCAGTTCATCCACCGCCCTCGTCTGACGGTCCCTGATTCGTGAGCAATACCAGGGAAGTTTCTTGTTGAGACAAGAAGCCATCATGTCTATTTGCGGGCAGCCCCACCGGTTGATGACCTGCTGGTACACCTGCTGGTGGAGTCCCCACTCCCCCGGGTGGAGATCGTGACGACTCAGGAAGTCCACTTCCCAGTTGTCCATACCCAGAATGAATATTGCAGACACTGCTCTTGCATTTCTTTCCACCCAGAGGAGTATCTTTGACACTACTCGCATGCAGGCTCTGCTTTTTGGCCCTCCTTGTCGATTGATGTACGCCACTGCTGTGGCGTTGTCCGACTGTACCTAGATTGCGCGATCCTTGAGCAGAGGTGAGGCTTGAAGCAGAGAATTGTAGATCGCCCGAAGTTCCAGAATGTTGATCGGAAGGAGGCTTTCGTGGGCTGACCACCTGCCCTGGAACTACGTCCCTTGGGTGACAGCTCCCCATCCTCGTAAACTCGCATCTGTCGTGAGGAGGGTCCAATCCTGAATTCCGAAACACCGGCCCTCCAGTAGACTGCAGCCACCACAAGTGGGAAATTCTGGCCTGAGGCGACCGCTGTATCATCCGGTGCATCTGAAGATGTGAACCGGACCATTTGATCAGGAGATCCAGCTGAAAAGTTCTGGCGTGGAACCTACCATATTGGATCGCCTCGTAGGAGGGACCATCTTCCCCAACAATCTTATGCAAAGATGGATGGACACTCGAGCAGGTCGGAGTACCATGCGGACTATCTCCTGAAGTGTTCTCGCCTTGTCCTCTGGTAGGAACACCATCTGGGCCACAGTATCAACATCCCCAGGAACAGAAGCCGCTCCAGTCGGCTCCAGGTGGGACTTCTGTAAGTTGAGGATCCACCCATGGCATGACAGAAGTTGGATAGTGCGGTCGATATGGAGCAACAAAAGCTCTCTGGATCTTGCTTTGATCAGAAGGTCCTCCAGGTAAGGAACAATGTTGACTCCCTGGACCCGAAGCTGGAATATCATCTCCGCCATCACCTTTGTGAACATCCTCGGAGCTGTGGACAGGCCGAAGGGCAGTGCCTGGAATTGGAAGTGATTGTCCAGCAGGGCAAACCGCAGGTACGCCTGATGAGGTGGCCAAATCGGAATATGGAGGTAGGTACCCGTGATATCCAAGGAGACTATGAATTCCTGTTCTTCCAAGCCTGAAATCATTGCTCGCAGGGATTCCATTTTGAACTTGAAAACCTTCAAGTAAGGATTCAAGGATTCAAGGATTTCAGATTCAAAATGGGTCTTACCGAACCGTCCAGTTTCGGCATCACACACAGGTTTGAGTAAAACCCTTTGCTGCGTTGCGGTATTGGTACTAGAACAATCACGTGGGACTGAACCAACTTTAGGATGTCCTGTTGCAACGTAACCTGCATAACCTGCATATCCTCCAAAGCTGGTAAGCTTGATTTGAAAAATCTTTGGGGAGGAGTACTGTGGAACTCCAGCTTGTAAGCCCTGAGAAACGAGATCTCTGACCCAGGTATCCTGGCAGGAAGCCGCCCAGACGCGGCTGAAGTGACGTAGTCGAGCTCCCACCTCGAGATCCCCTCGGGGTGGGTGGGCACCATCATGCTGAGGCCTTAGCGGAAGCAGAACTGGTGGCCTGGTCCTGAGAACTGGTGCTTGTAGGCTTTTTGGACTTACCTCTGGTGCCTCTAGTCGCATTGGAGGCACCTCTGGCCTTAGATCGAAATCTGTGAGACCGAAAGGACTGGACAGACGGCCCGCATAGGAGCGTCTCGCCAGCGGGGCCCCAGAGGGGAGAAGCGTGAATTTCCCAGTCGTAATGTTGGAAATCCAGGTATCTAATTCAACCCCAATGAGCTAATCCCCAGAAAAGGGGAGGGATTCCACACGTTTGGATTCTGCGTCCGCAATCCACTGACGCAACCACAAGGCCCTGCGCCGACAATGCCATGGCAGAAGTCCTAGCATTAAAGTTCCCTATCTCCTTGAGCGAATCACAGAGGACACGTATAGTGTCCTGAATGTGTTTAAGGAGGGTCACCATAGTGACCAAGGGAATATCCCACGAGAGGCCCCCTGAATTTGAGTGGCCCAGGAATGAATGGCATGGGTCATCCAGCAACCCACTATGACCGGCCTTTGCGATACACCTGCTGCCATGTAAATATATTTCAGTGTAGTCTCTATTTTCCTATCCCCAGGATCCTTTATGGTAAAGGAGCCCGGGGCAGGCAACACCGTCTTTTTGGACAGTCGAGAGTCTGATATATCAACCCCTGGGGGCTCCTCCCAAAATGTCCTACCTTCAGGAGCAAATGGGAAAGTGCGCCAAAAAAATTTTGCACACTTGGAATTTTTTGTCTGGATTTTTCCAGGCCAGGTTGAATAGGTCATCTAACTCTGCAGAATCAGGGAAAGTGACATTAGGCTTGTTTTGTATAAAGAAAAACGACTGCTGTGACGCAGTGTCCTCTAGAGGGAGCTTTAACACGTCCGTATAGCCAGAATTAGGGGTTCAATACCCTGAGCAGAATCGGGATCCCCCCTAACGGGGTCCAAGTCCTCCCCATCCTCCTGTATATCCTCATCTGTATCAGAGAGCAGTGCAGGTAAACCACGTTTTTGTGGTCCTGCATGAGAGGAAGAGGAATGGGCTGCATCTGCCCTAGCAGCTAAATCTGCAACAGCTTGTTGCAGTAGCTGAGTTTTCTGCACATTAGCAGTGTGCTGGGAAGACATATCTGACATCATATTTTTAAGAGACCCTAACCAGTGGGGCTCTGGACCCTCTCCCCCAGCCCCTTCACTGATTTGTGAAGATTGGCTGCAATGTTCACATGAAATAGAATCAGATGATAATGGCGAGAATCTGGTGTGACATACACTGCACAGCTTGTGTTTACCCATGTTTCACAGCAAGCACAACATCATACACATACACCCAGACAGTTATATTGCAAGCCTGCCCTACTGTATGTGAGAGAAGACATATAGAGAGAAGGACACCAGCACACCCGTAGCTGTACAGCCCCAGTGAGGCTGTCAGCTAACTATATCACAGTAAACACCAACAAATTCTGTCCTGTAGAGGACCCAGATCGTGTACAATAGCAGCTCTCCCCCTTTGCTACACCCTGTACCAGATATCCAGCGTGGCTGAGGAGTCAGGAAGCGATGTGTGTGCTGTGGATGGCTGCAGTAAGCAGAGGAAGGCATCAAAATGCCTCTGGAACCGCTCTGAGGTAGCTCCGCCCCCTCTAATGGCGCCGGAGCTACAGTGATATATTATACTGGCAAAGTCTCCTTACAGCTTAAAAACATCACAACAAGTGCTAGTCTAAGCGGTTTTGTGCCAGTCTACACGGGGGATCTTAGCGGGACCCCCACGGGAAGGTCCCGTACGCCGCGCCCGTGGTCAGCCGCACAGTGAACCGGGGGACCCACTAGCGGGGCCCCCGGTTTGTACTCACCACAGATGTCACCTTCAGGCAGCGTTAGGGGTGTGCGGCGTGCTGCGGCTGTGATAGCCAAGGCGCAGTGCCCCGCTGAACAACAACCCCCCAGGGACAGTGGTCCTGCAGCGGGGAAGCGGCTCTGCACCTCTGTAAAGCCGGTGACCGCAAACATAAAAAAGAAATTGAAGAAAACTCTCTGGAGCGCAGAGATGTGCATCCTCTCCTGAGGGCCCTTTTTTCTAAACTGCCTGTGGGAGATGGGCATAGAGGGAAGGAGCCAGCACACCCAGTTGAAGAAATTTAAAATGCACTGGCTCCTTTGGACCACGTCTATACCCCATCGTACTAGATTCCCCAATATCCCTTATGGATGCTAGAGAAAGATGGGAAATACAGGTCAATGGTTATCAAGAGAGGGACTTAAAAGGAATAACCCCTGACCTTTGAATTAGGTGTCCCTGGAAGTTTAAGGATTATACAAAAAAGTATACAAGGTGTAAGATACAAGCAGATGAGTTGGGTACACTTGAATACTAATAAGGCTACTACATCTGTATAGGGAGAAAGAAAGAGAGAAAGAGAGAAAGAAAGAAAGAAAGAAAGAGAGAAAGAAAGAAAGAAAGAAAGAAAGAAAGAAAGAAAGAAAGAAAGAAAGAAAGAAAGAGAAAGAAAGAAAGAAAGAAAGAAAGAAAGAAAGAAAGAAAGAGAAAGAAAGAAAGAAAGAAAGAAAGAAAGAAAGAAAAAGAGAAAGAGAAAGAGAAAGAAAGAAAAAGAGAAAGAAAGAAAGAAAGAAAGAAAAAGAAAGAAAAAGAAAGAAAAAGAAAAAGAGAAAGAAAGAGAGAAAGAAAGAAAGAGAGAAAGAAAGAAAGAAAAAAAAACAGAGAAAGAAAGAGAAAAAAAAACAGAGAAAGAAAAAGAAAAAGAAAGAGAAAGAAAGAAAGATAAAGAGAAAAAGAAAAAAGAAAGAGAAAGAAAGAAAGATAAAGAGAAAAAGAAAAAAGAAAGAGAAAGAGAAAGAAAGATAAAGAGAAAAAGAAAAAAGAAAGAGAAAGAGAAAGAAAGATAAAGAGAAAAAGAAAAAAGAAAGAGAAAGAAAAAGAAAGAAAAAGAAAAAGAAAAAAAGAAAAAGAAAAAAAGAGAAAGAGAAAGAGAAAGAGAAAGAAAGAGAAAGAGAAAGAGAAAGAAAAAGAAAAAGAAAAAGAGAAAGAAAGAAAAAGAAAGAGAAAAAGAAGAAAAAGA